>NC_044357.1:9020910-9225934 GCF_007364275.1 Archocentrus centrarchus | reverse complement strand
CTGCCTGATACAATCCTGCATGTCATGGGAGTTACTCAGATGTCCCCTACTGAGGATTTCTCGTGTGAACTTTGGTGGTGGCCAAAAAGAAAAAAAGAAATCGTGGAATTGGATGTGTGTGTGTGTGTGTGTGTGTGTGTGTGTGTGTGTGTGTGTGTGTGTGTGTGTGTGTGTGTTGTGTGTGTGTAAGCAAACATATTCGATATTCACCTTGAACTATTTGAACATCCAAAAGAAAGAAGAGGAAGAAAAAGTCCAAGTTAAAGTTAAACTATTCAGTTTAATTATATTTTAATAACTATTAGAAAATTGCTACTATTAATAAATTATGTTCTATAACCCAAGATTGTATAGGCATAGCAGATTAATAAGTTTCACACACTGGGATGTACAGTTCATTTGGAATTTTCCACAGTGTTTTGTGTTTTTGGTACAGAGATCTTAAATTGATTCCCTTTTGTTCATTGGTTTACACAATACTGATGGTGGTTACACCGACTGGGAACATAACTGTTCCCAAAGACAAAAATACTGGTGACAGAAGTCTTACCTAATGCTTCCTCTTCCTGTTTTGTCATTGCTACTGCTGAGTCTTTTTGAAAGCAAGGTACACGTAACCATGAGCTCAGTGAAACATTGATTTTTTGTTTTGTTTTTTTTGTGTATATGCGTGCGTGTGTGTGCGCAAGTGTGTGGGTGTGTGTGCGCAAGTGTGCGTGTGTATAATACAGAAATGCTACGTTACAGTGCAGCTGTTTTTGAGTTGGAATTGAGAACCAGACCCATGGGGTTGTTTCTGTGTACAGCCTGAAAACCCCTTTTGTTTTTAACTTGGAACCATGTTAAACAGTTTTTTTGTAATTTTGTTGTGTTTTTTTGTTTGTTTTTTTATTACTGCAGGGTGTCTCTGCTGCTTTGTTAGCCCCAGTTTTATCTTTTAGTTTTTGCTCATGCACATTTGACTTTTCTCTGCTAAATAAATGTTCATCTTAACAGGTATTTTTTTACTTGGTTTTAATTATTTATTGGAGAAGGTTAATTCAACATGATTAGGTTTCAGACTTTGTTAAACAGCACCAATTGAAGGAGCTAAACCACATGTGATTCAATGTGATATTGGGTTGTAGTGTTAGAAAGCCATTCAGTGTGCCATTTAGCTCCCTTTCATACTGTGCTGCGCAGTCTAAAGAGGTGATCTTTATTTAACGTTTCTACTTCTGTGAGTGAGCCCTTAAATCAGTCGTTCCCAAAGTGTGGGCCGCTGCCCCCTGACTTTGGGAACCACAGCTTTAAATACTTTCATGACTTCAGAGTCCACCTGTGTCTAAGGTCACTGTACAGCACTGGGAAAGCCACTGATTGTGTATTTTGGAGTTAAAACCAAGGCAAGAGTTTGATAGAACTGTCTGAAAACTAGTGCACAGGATTTTGTTGAGGCTCAAGAGTGCCCAGGATCACGTTAGCATCCATGATTCTCAAACGGAAGAAGTCTGGAACCACCAAACTTCTTCCATTTGAGAAGAAGTTTGGTGGTTCCAACTTGTTGCTTCTCCAAATTGCTGCCCTTCCCCAATGGACAGTCATCTATAGGGAACTAAGGGTCTTTCAATTGCTGTTGACTACAGATGTATTCTAGGTGGAAACTACATTCCAATAATTACCCTAATGTAAGGTGGTATAATTGTCATGACTATCATGCGCGTTTATGAACAGTGGCTGTATTGTTTGTTATGATCTAGAGGGATGCAATGTACAATATCAGAGCTTAAAAAAATGTAAGTAATAAATAATAAATAATTATTTAAATCCTTACTAATGTCTTTGTTATATTTTCCTCTACTTTCCTTTGCAGTACATTTTATTAATGTAAGTTAGTTTCCTTGAAAAGAAGGACATTTTCTTGGAACCCCAAACGTTTAAGCAGTAATGAATACTGATGAAATGAATCCGGTACACTGGATATTATCTCATACTGGTCCCTCCTTCTACTGAATCAGCTTTTGATTGGTTCTGGTACTCATCACACCTTTTAATGATAACCACTGATTGGTCACAGGCCTACTCTGTTTGCAACTTCCTGCCTGGTGAAATAAACAAGAAAGCCATGAGAATCATCAGTCATCAAAGACAATTACCTCGCTACACCCCTTCCCCAGTCCCCAAACGCTCTCCCCTTCTCACTGTTGTAAGCCGCTTTCCTGTCACTTCTCTTTAACTACATACATGTCTGGACTGTGACAGATGTGCCAGTTTATGCTCAATGCCAAACTTCATTACAGTCACGTAAAAAGTGCTCCGTTAACAGACTTATCCCTAAACTTTAAAAGGAATAGCCTACATTTAGGAACAGCGTAACAACATGATATATATAAGGTCTTCACAAAACTTGCTTGCAAAGTGCCAATGATGAACTGTGTTAATTGCTAAAAGATCATGAATGCAACAGAATTAGTAGCTTTCTCCAAAGCTACAACTAAAATGTTTGAAATGGGAGTAAAAAATTTTTTTTACCATCATCCTCTTATCCCCCTTTTTGCCTTTAATTCTCTCTAAAACCTCAATGGGAGCAGCTATAATTATTAATTTATCCACCCACTTGCTTTCTCTGAAACCAGAACTAATCCACCTGTTGCATTATTCACCCAGAACCAACACTCCCTGTCCCCTCATCAATATTTCAGTGAAGACCAATCACCCCCACTGGACTTTGCTGAAACATCGTAATAAGAGAGATGACGATATTTAAAAGATGTATGTTTGACAGATCTTGCTAAAATGAGCAAGACAGAGAGGTGGATTTTTTTTTTTTTAAATGTGCTATAAGATCAGCAACACCAGCAGTGTTGCTGATCTTATAGCACATTTATAAATGCAAAATGTCCCCACATTTAGCATTAAGATGCAAAAAAGAAAAAAAAAAAAAAAAGATACAATACTGCAATGTAAATATAAGTAACTGGAAGGAAATTCTCCTCTATATATTTATAATTTTTCTTATATATTACAGTCATACATCTTCTGTTTGTACATCAAAAGAGCCCTTATAGTTGCTTACTGTATGAAGACATTATTACATTTTGTAGTGAGCTATAAAAAATAATGTAGTTGGGCAAGTGCATTTACACCGGCTACTTTGTTAGTTACACTTGTTCAGCTGCTCATAATACAAATATTAAATCAGCCAATCACATGGCAGCAACTCAGTGCAATTAAGCACGTAGACATGATCAAGACAATCTGCTGAAATTCAAACTGAGCATCAGAATGGGGAAGAAAGGTGATTTTAAACATGCCACAGTAATAATCAGAATGGTCTGAAAAAGCAAAAATATCCAGCAAGCAAGTTCTCTGGACAAAAATATTTTAATGATGCCAGAGGAGAATGTCCAGACTGCTTCGCGCTGATGGCAACAGTAACTCAACCACCTGTTGCAACCCATGCAACTCTGAATGCATAACACTTTGAACTTTGAAGCAGATTGGCTACAGCTACAGAAGACCACACTGGGTGCCCCTCCTGTCAGCTTAAAACAGGAAACTAAGGCTATAATTCACCTGAGCTCACCAAAATTGGACAATAGAAGATTGGAAAAATGTTGCCTGGTCTGTTGAGTCTCAATTTCTGTTGCAACATTTGGATGGCAGGGTCACAATTTGGCATAAACAACGTGAAAGCATGGATGCATCCTAGTGTGGGGAAAATTTTCTTGGTACATTTTGAGCCTCTTAGCACCAACTGAGCATTGTTGTTGGCCATTTCCATCCCTTTATGAACACAGTGCACCCAGCTTCTGATGGTTGTTTCCAATAGGCTAATGCTCCATGTCACAAACCTTAAATCATCTCAAACTGGTTTCTTGAACATGACAAGAATTCACTGTACTCAAATGGCCTCCATAGTCACCAGATCTCTGGTGAGAACATATTTACCTTGAAAACTCACAACACTAACTGTGCACACGAGTGCACCACTAAAAAGACTCACATAAAAACACTATGATTCTTATTTGGAAATCATAAGAAATTTTAAAAAGTGTGAAGTCTCACCCTCAAGTTCACTGCCTCACCATCCGTGTCACATCTACACGCTGATCAGAGTTTCCATAAAGGTAGGCATGTCCTCCCATTAAATATGTTTTTATAATTCTCCTCTCCTCCATTGGAAATGGCATATACATCTTTGAAGCCATGTTTTTGTGCATATGCAACAATTATAAATGAGGTGTCATATCACAGAGTGCATTTCATCGACTAAGTTGGCTGCCAGTAAGTGAATGCCAGTCATGTGATGGAAAAATGAGCATCGCTACCAAGATTCACAATTCCGGTGGCAGTTGTGTTTAACATTCCTGCTTACAGTCTCCTGCATAGACCACACAATAATTACTTCCATGTAGGTAACATTATTAAAATATGGACGCCATCCCAGCTCCTAGAAGGAGACAAGGAGCTGTCAGCAGAGCTTTGGGCAGCATTTCAAAATTTGGGTTTACATTTAAGAATGTAAACTTAATCCCAGACCTGGCACCAGCTGAAATACAGAATAACAGTTTATAATTTAAATCAACACGTGATAAATTAAGTGTGAAACAGACGGATCTGATGAGACTTTGTGACGTCACATTTAAAACTTGAATGTGGTCCAATGTGGACTTTGCTCGTTCCTAAACAATTACTGCTTCTTCACTCGTAAAGGTTCTGTCATAACAAACCAGGACCGGTTTCATCTATTTAAAGCCAGACCGAACCATTTCCACTGACAGTAATTCTTTATGCTTAACCACATTAAACATTAATGAAGATGTTAAATAATGAAGTTTATACCGACATCAGAGAGCCAACACACAAATGAAGCAACGGATACTTCCGATTGAGGAGGAACACCCAACACCTGCTGAGCACACTTGCTCTGTGAAGTTAATATTTGTCAGCGCTGTTCTTTTGACTGGCTCATTATGGCATCAGTGCTGCTGGTGTATGGATATTATCTGTACGGCAGATGTCAGAGGGCCATGTCTGTTTCACAGATGTGATGTTTGGTGTCTGAAAACCAAAATATGGCAGCACTTTCCTTCAAATGTATAATTTGCTCCTCTATGACTTCATATTGGGTCATAATTTTATTTTTTTTTTTTGCATGGCCCTAAGAAATAAAATATCACCTTTTTGCTGTTAGAGGACAGTTGTGGATGAAGAACAGCAGTCCTGTTTCAGATCACTTCTCAGTTGTTTTGTATCCACTGGTAAAGAATCTTAAGTTTGCCACCTGAAGACACCAAAATGATCCTGTTTTAGCACTGTTTAAAATAATAATAGTTAAAAAAGATAAAAAGGTGCCCACCTTTGATGCTGCAAGACAAAATCTTTGTTTTCCTTTTCCGTTCCAAAGGGATGGATTTTGGGAAAAACTCTTCACCCTGGAAGAAGTTTTTCAAAAGTTCTGTTTTCAGTGAGTTGAAGCAGCATTTACATGTGGACAAAAGCCCAGAACATATAGAGAGACTGGTTCACCATTTATGGTGTGTCACATTCAATCATAAAAAAGATCACAAACAGACAGGGAGGCTGCTGGCATTGTTAAGGTCATAGTTTTCAGTCTTATCCTTTGGTGTTAATTGAGTGCTGAATGGAAGATATTTGAGTGTCACTTGATGGAAACAGGCAGACACTGAGTATGTGCCAAACTCAAAAAACAAACAAACAAACAAAAACAAAAAAACACAGGAGGGGAAAACAGTCATCTACACAATGCTGGGCAGAATATGTATAGCTGGCTGAAAACAATTGATCTAACCATGTCAAAGGATTATTTTATCACCTCATGCCCAGTAAGTAAACTAATGTTAGCATGCCACTCAAACACACATAAGTTAAAATGCTTTAGGTTAACATTGAAAAAATTATTAGTATAAAAAATGTGAATATCTGACTTATTAATGACAAAATGCTAGCTGCACAATACGCTCTCTAGCCACTTAGGTACACCTTGCTAGCACCCACTTTTGCCTCCAGAACTACCTTAATTCTTCATAGCACAGATTCAAATTCCTCAGAGATTCAAGTCCATATTGACATGACAGCATCACACACAGTTGCTGCAGATTTGTCAGCTGCACATCCATGATGTGACTCTCTACTTTCACCACACCCCAAAAGTGCTCTATTGGATTGAGATCTGGTGACCTTCAGACCGCTCAGTGAATGCGTTGTCAAGTTCAGGAAACCAGCTTGAGATGATTTGTGACATGGTGCGCTGTCCTGCTGAGAGCAGCCATCAGAAGATGGGTGCACTGTGTTCATAAAGGGATGGACATGGTCACCAACTATACTAGGGTGGGCTGTAGCATTTAAACAATACTCATTTGGTATTAAGAGGCTCAAAGTATACCAAGAAAATAACCACCACACTATTACACCACCACCACCGGTCAGAACACGAGGCAGGACGGAACCATGCTTTCATGTTGTTTACACCAAATTCTGACCCTGCTATCTGAAAGCTGCAACTTCCCCATTTTGATGCAGGCCATCTTGACCATGTCTGCATGCCTTAATGCACTGAGCTGCTGCCATGTGATTGGCTGATTAGATATTTACATTAATGAGCAGTTGAATGTCAAACAAAGTGGCCGGCGAGTATTAAGTGTCAGTAACTTCCTGCTGATTGAGCCTCACCGCATTTTGCTGTGTTTTTCACTTTGGTAACTTATTTAAAAAAAAATAAAATTCTTAACTCTCTTGGTAGCACATCCCACCACTGAGGAGCTTTTACAACAGGCAGATTTGACAAAGAAACCTTTTCATGTGATACAAAATCAGTGAATTGTTTTCTCCTTTCATGTTCTGTCTGCTCTATGGGATTTTTGGCTGAGATCACAAAGAGTCACTGAAGTTACCAAGAGAGGTGACAACCTCATCACGCGTCATGATCCTGTTATTGCTATTGGAGCTGGAGCCAATAAATACTGCATAGCCATTTGACCCGGGAATCACTGCAGATTGTTCCCTTTCATAAAGATGACAAAAGCTCGATGTTAATGGGTGTTTGAAGGCTTTTCTGTCCAGTGTGAAACGGGCTGTAGAGTCTCTTACGAATCCGTTTGTAATATCTTTATCTGACAGTCAGCTGGATCGGCCCTCCAGGGCAAAAATGCTCCCTTTGCAGGAAAATCCTCATGTGTGGCTCATATGGTGTTGTATAATTTAATTTATAAACAATAAAACATTCCACTCAATGACAAAAACCAGATCATCAGATCTTTAACTGTGACGTTAACTGAAGGAAATTATTAGTTGAAGACAGTGCTGCCTTTTGTTCATACTTATAAACCTGACTTTTTTTTTTTTTTTTTTTTTTGCTTTCCTGAAATCAGCATCAAGGAAGGACTGGGGTGTGTGAATCATAAAACACATTTAAAGAAAGCACCAGTCTTATTGCCCCCGCCCACCATTTCAGAACTTCTTTGTTTGTGCGATCTGAACATCGTATGTCTTTGGTCAGGAGTTTGGCGTACTTTCTCAAACTGCCTGACAAATAAGTGTTTATCCCATGTTTTTCTTATTGATTCAGTTAACCCACTGATCCATGTTTGTTTGCGTTTCAAGTGCATTACAATGAAGTGAAAAAAAGAACTCTCTCAGTGGGCGGGACAACAAAACAGCTTTAAAAGGGGACTGAGTGCCGATTTGTTTAAAATGGCGACCCCAAGTTTCAAACGATTGTTTAAAACAGATTGTAATCAAAGTGCTTGGGAGTATTAAAGTTGTCACTGATGGTTTGCATTCACTGAGAATTATCTGTTCAGCAGCTTGGTCGCAGCCATAGTTTATCTGTAAGTTAGCTTATCGCAAGAGTTCCTTTTATCTGTAACAGCTTTAATGTTCTTGTAATTAAAGTTAAATGCCAGGGTCATTTCTGCAGAGCTAGTTTGAAGACCATAATGAGTTCAAAGCCACCAGCTCAACCGCAATGAAACAATTAGAATCACTGAGCCAAACTGCTGGTCCGTAATGGCTTTCTCCTCCTAGGCATGAGCAATCAAGACTTATCCAAGGCATGACCAACGGAGCTGGAGGGGACCAGCGTCAGCTCATGTGGGCTGGAGAGTGCAAAGCCACACACATTAGCTGTTCTAAAATCCGCACAGCTCTTTGGGAATAAATAAGATCACAGCCATTAGCTTTGCATACTGATCCCAGATCAGCACTTCTGCTCTGCGGGACTTTGAAGTTTGGCCTCAGACTGCAGTGCGAATTTAAGCCAAAACCACGAGACAACGAGACTCATTCCTTTCCTGCAAGAAAAGAAAAAGATTTTGAGAAATGTGGCCACATCTAAAAAAATTCATCATTAGCCCAGCACAATTTTTACAATATGAGCTAACTAAATGAGACTTATTACTGTGGTGATGACAGGAAGTGACTTTTTCAGCAGCATCATACTATGTATCATTCAGTATTTGGATATATACATATTTTCTCTTGCTATAAAAGGAATTGGACTAAATGAATCACATTATTCTTTGAATCACATGTTGCTTAAAGGAGAGTAAACAACATTTGAATGGCAGTCCTTTCCAGAGAGGGAAGCCCCTACAGCTTTCCTAAATAGTTTAGAAAAAAAATCCAATATGTGGTGCTTCACTCAATCCAGCAAATTGTTTTCTGGTGTGATGAAACATTTTTTTTTCCCCTCACAGACAACTGACTTCCAACATCTGTGTCTTGTTAGGGCCGTTACACAAAACAACGAGACTGCAGGGCAAGGGACTGAATAGATCAGTCGGAAATTGATTGGTATTAGTTCAATAGTGATGTGTGCTTACGTTAAAACATCGGTGCAATGAAAGAAGGATCAGTGATGCACTGTGTGTGTGTGTGTGTGTGTAAGGGGATGTGTGTTGTGTATTGTCAATCTACACCCCGACGTCAGAGCCCTCTCTCGCTCTGTCTTTTGGCATTTTCTCTTCTTTCCTTAAGTTTATTTTTTACCCCTCAGAGTTTCTCTAAACTTGCTACACAAGGCCAAATGTATTAATTTTTGTAATCGTTTGGGTCTCAGGGAGCATGCTCAATTTACAGCATGGTCCTCTGTGATCACAGCTGTTCCTAAAGCCAACTGGAACTGCACAGTGCCTTTGCAAAATGTGTCCAAAATGATCATTAGTGATATCAAACACTTTAGAGGTACAATTTTTAAGTCTAAATGAAATTATTGTTGTATTGTTGATTTCACAGAATTAAATTGTTTTTATTAAAATACATTAATAATGCTGGACTGCAGAAAAATTTTAAAAAATTACATTTCCTTCCGAACCACATAACTTAAAACTATATCATCACTGGAG
Organism: Archocentrus centrarchus; assembly: GCF_007364275.1. Taxonomy (NCBI): domain Eukaryota; kingdom Metazoa; phylum Chordata; class Actinopteri; order Cichliformes; family Cichlidae; genus Archocentrus; species Archocentrus centrarchus. The sequence continues at coordinate 9,216,587 of NC_044357.1, read as the reverse complement.
ACTTACCCTGAATGAAAAGAAAAGTTATTTAACTTGGTACAGTACATCACATCAACTAAAGCCATGCTGCTGGGGTTCCACTGTTTTCTAAGTATCAACACTTTGCGAGTTTCTTCCTCAGAAGGAAGTCTTTGTACTCTATCTTTCTCAGAGATTCTCCTCTTTCTATCTTCAACAGAAAAATAATGTCAATCAGTAGCAAGAATTGTAGGATTTCAAAGATGACAGCGTTCAGTTACAGCATTAGCATATTTTAGTAGCGCAGTATCAAGTGCTGTCCGAGGTGCTGAATGTTGCCAACAGCGGAGAGCGCAAAAGTTTTGTTTTTGTTTTTTGGAGTTTGCTTGATCAGAAAAACTAGTCAACACACTGCTGAACTGAACTCTTCCTAACATCACCTGATGGAGATGCACGTGAGAGCACAAACACAGTATCTGACTTTCATTCACACAGGCCAAGAGACCAGTTGGTGACCACCTGGCAGCAACTAGTTGCAAGGGAATAATGTGTAGGCTAGGGTTGCAGCTATTGATTACTTTAGTAATTGAGTAGTCTATCAATTATTCCATCGAATAATCGAGTAATCGGCTAAGGAATATTTTTGTCTTATTGATGAGCAATAGTAAATATTCAAAAGTGGGAAAAAACTTTACATCTTAAAAACTGACATATTTTAATAGTTTACAACATTTGTCAAAAGAACTAGACATTTTTAGTGTATTTATGTGCTACATTAAAGTCAGATTATTTAAGAAAAATAAAATATAATTATATTTAATTAATGTAATTTATTGCTATTTTTATTTAAATCAAAATGTGCAAAATAATTCTACTAAAGCTTTGAAAATAATATGGTTTCGTACAACCCATGCCCCTTTGGAGTCAACCCTGTCTGCTGCACATATTACTGCAACAGGAAGTAGGATGAAACGGTGGTGGATGGGAGCAGCTAAAATGTTCACTTTTCTTCCTGTTCCTGTGCTTGTTGATCAGGTGATTTGATGAAGAACTCCCACCAACTATTTCCCAGTAAAGGTTTTAATGGTGATTACAGTTACAAGGGCTGCTGTTTTGGATGCTAGAAACAGGCTTTCTTTCACTCCACCTGAGCTCACCGTCTCAGTAATGGCTCCGCCTCTTTGCTCTTCGCTGTTTGTGTGTAGACAGACTCCATATTAAAATGTAACTGACTCATTTTTTTCATGGAGAAAATGGAGACTGCTTGGGTCTAATGTTGTAATACTTTTTATTTACATGTATGCTCCTAAACACGTTTCTATTGCAGATCTTTTTTTAGTCACAAATGTGGGTTAATCATGCTTACATGGATTAAATGAAGCACTAAAGCAAAGAATTTATTCCATGACCAGCTGGCGAGTGGTTCCTGGAGGTAACTGGCAGTTGCTAGCATGACACTGGTCACAAAGAGCTATACTGTGCTGCACCAAAAGCCTCCTTGTAATTGCTTTGGTTGCTCGTTGTTTGCATGGAAGCTGCTGACTTGTCTGCAAACACTTGCAAACTACTCACCAGTAAAACTGTGTGCGTTTTCAAATTTTACTGCAGCTCGGAGAGCAAATGTTCAGTATTTGCAGACAAGTTGGGGTCTCTCATGCAGATGCTGCAATCTGCTACCAACCAAAGCAATCACAGAGGTTTTGGTGCAGGTCCCTCTTTGTGACCAATTTCACTTGGCAACAGTCATCAACATCCAGCAACCACTCGCCCGCTGTTGGGAATACAGATTCCCAAACATACGATGTTTGCCAGGGGGCCACCAACTGGTCTCTAGGCATACCTGTCAAGATTTGTATTTAAAAATAAAGGAAATTTTCACAGGGCACAGTAATGTTTTTTTTTTTTAATTATTACATTATAGGGTAATGCTTTCTTTTAAGGCCCGCCCTTAGGCCGTAACTATCCTGTAAGTAAATTTTAGTTATGTGGAATTACGCCGTAATTATTTTTACTACGGCTGAATTATTTTTAAATTCCGCCGTAATTATTTTTAATTCTGCCGTAATTATTTTTACTACGACCTGACTTAAAAATAATAATGGCGTAATTAAAAATAATTACGGCGGATTTAAAAATAATTACGGTTGTTGTAATTCCACATAGCTAAAATTTACTTACAGGATAGTTACGGCCTAAGGGCGGGCCTTAAAAGAAAGCATTACCCATGATAGTATGGGAAATTTACGGGGAAAATAGTTAATATGGGAGGGGGCAGGACAGAGGGGTAAAATATGGTAGTTTCTTGGCCAAAATGGGAGACTTGACAGGTATGCTCTAGGCCTGTGCGATTGCAGCATTGCAAAGTTTTTTGTGATGCCTGATGCATCCATGTGAGAACAGTGCGAATAACTGCCCATTAAGTTTTCAGCCATGAGTACATGTAGTGTTTTTCTGCACATTACACATGTCAGGCAGGCAGCACCTACAACAAAATTATGTCCAAAAGTGAGAACCAGTCAGATGTCCAGCTGTGGACGATATCCCAGCTGGATTTTTACCATCATTGCAAAGAAGATTATATCGAGCTTGAAAACTATGAGTAAAATTTTTTCCCATTTAATGGATGAAATGATTTGAGGCAAAACATACTAATGAAAACGAATGAAAATAATTAGTTGCAGTCTTCCTTTTTCAAGTCATAAAAAGAGAAGACCAGAGGAAAAGTGAAAACAGTGCAGTGCACATGCAGGATTGTCTGTTGCCTATTACTAAAAATAAGTACTAATTTATACAGTGACTGATCATCATTTCATCATGACATTCTGTAGAGAGGTTGGCCTTCACCAAATCAGTCTTCACCATCTGGGAAGTCGGGACCTCAGTGGGAAAGACAAGGCTGTAAAGCTGACATGAACGACAGATTGCTGGCAGCACCCAACATCTGTCCGTTCTCAGCTAGAGTTACCACCACAGAGGGAAATACTGGCTGACTGTAAGTTTACAGGTTGTTCTTACACGGTTATTTCTGTGCAACCGGTTCATCCCCAAATGGAATTGTTTAAAAATCTAAGTGATGAATTCGCCTACCTTGAATCTGTCCGTGGCATACCACTGACAGGCGCGAACTGTCACAGCAATAATACCAAATAAACTAAGAAGGAGAGAAGAAGAGGAGGAGATGTGGTTGTTGTCTGACAATGTGAAAAGGAAATTAAACAATGCTGAAACCAGACAGTAGACCTGGATTCTTGAAAGGTGAAATGCAGCACACCACACGTAAGGTCCAATTGTTACCCAAACACAGAGAGATGTTCCGAAGATTAAGCCTTAAGTGACTGAGGTCGAGGAATTGCTACATACTAGTCAAAACAGCTGAGGGAAAGTTGAGGAACATTGACTCATCTCAAACTATTTTTTTTTTTTTTTTTTGCATTTTTAAATCAGAAAGAGAAAGTCTGTGACACTGTCAGGAAACCATGTGTCATGGGTCATGGGTGGGTTGTGGGGGGGGGGTAAGTTTTTTACTTCTCTCTCTTCTCTCTAAACGAAGATGCAATAAGGGAAAATTAGCTGTTATCCCAAGTTTTTACACTGGTTTAAAACAAGAATTGATGTCATGATTTGGCCTTTATTCAGTCAGAGATTCATCAATGAGCTGACCATTTACAGCAGATTGTTAAACAGATTTGACGGCTGTATTTAGGCAACATTGGAGCATTGGAGTTTGGCCAGTTGTTTAGTATTTCAGACGGTTTGTTACATTTGAAAAAAAAGTGCCCTAATCAAGGGGAAATTAAGATCAGAAAGATGGATGACACTCCAAAAACAGTGAAATGAAGAGGGAGAGATGAAGGGCTCGCTTTCCTTTTTTCTAACCTGCTGTGCTCAACTAGTGGTCTGGGAAGGGGAGGAGAAAGAGAAATGGGGAGAGGAGGGAAGGCGAAAACAGGGTGGGACAGAACACCCCACCCCCCACTCCCCGCTTCCCTCTCCCGCACAAACATATGTAGACCACACACACGCACACATGCACACACGTTCACATAAATGCACACAGCCCTTCAAAGCCAAGTGGTTTTAATAGGCGTCCAATTACACTAAGAGATGACATCTGGGGAAACTGCAGCAGATAAATAAGGTGAAAGGAAAGACAAGATTCAGTCACCTCAGAGAAACTCCAGATAACCAGGGAGAACACCGCTGATAGATAGATAGGAGAGAGAGGGAGAGGCAAAGGAAAGAGGGAGGGGGCCAAAGGAGAGGGAGCCACACACGGGAGGAAAGAAGAGAGGCAACGCGCCGCTCCAGCATTCAGACTCTGAGAGGCAAGGACAGAGGAGAGGACAGGGAGCTCAGCTCACTGACAGACGCACTGCAAGAGAAGGGAGAAAGACGAGAGCTCGCGGGGTCAGTTACACACTGAAGTAACTTCAAACCAGCTCGGACAAAACAAGAGAAACAAGAAAAAAAGAAGAAAAGAAAGTCTGGATTCTGTGACGTCTTCTTTTTTTTTTTGTTGCCTGGACATTTCATGAGAAGCAGCATTTTTATTTTTTCTTGCTTGTTTTATTTATTTCATTTTTTACTAAGCACTTTGACATCTTTTACTTAACCTGCTTTTCTCCTGCCAGTACTGAAGGAGATAAATCATCTGGGACACGTGTGTGTGTGTGGAGTAGATTTTTAAGAGCATATGAATGAACTGATGGTGTGTGTTTTGTCTTTGGACGTGAGAGTGCCCGTTAAAACTTTGAAAAGGGATTTTGAGTGAGTTTGTGTGAGGAACGAGGAGCAAAGAGTGGCAGTCTCAGGAGGAGAGGAAAGAGGTGGAGGCGAGAGGTCCTTGAAGAGCGCGCCTAGTAGTTCTCGCTGTGAGGTGATCTGAGTTATGGTTGTTGACGCATTCCTGTGGCGCTGGTGAGGAATAAACAGCACTGAGGACTACAGCAGAGTCAGCCACAGCGCTGCGGGCTTCACCATTACCACCCGCTACATCACCACTGATATTCCTGATAAACCTACATCTGCCACAGCAGTCACACTGTCTTCACCCCAGCTGTTCTACAGGTTTTAACACACCTACAGTCCCAGTGAGGTTGGGGTTTCCCAAACAGAGGAGGTTTAGCTGGGGGGAGTTTCTCCCACTCTCGTTCCCTCTCCCTGCACCCAGCTCAGCATTGCCCCAGCCCCTGAGCACCTCCACAGCTCTCCCAGCTCCACTACCATGTGTAGATGGACAGTGACACAAGGTGCACCGGCCGCCTGGTTCTCCTCCTGCCCCTGCTGCAGACCCTTCTTCACTCCTCTCCCTCACCTTGCTACTCCTGTTTCTCCTGCTCGGACCATCCTCCTCCTCTCCGTTGTCCTTTTCATCTGAAAAACAGCCACAATGCACCAGGAGGGACTTCTCCTCACTTCTTCGTCTCATATCCGCCACCGTCCTCATCACCCACACCGCTTCACGCATCCTCTGCAAGGTTGCCACGGGCGACCAATGTGTCATCGTCGTCCGCGACGGTCATCGGCCGGCACGTGCGAAGCAGCTACAAGCATCTACAAGGAGACGTGCGCAGGCGGAAACTGTTCTCCTACCAGAAATTCTTCCTTCGCATTGGCAAGGAGGGAAAGGTTAACGGCACCAAAAGTGAGGACGATCCATACAGTAAGTCATCTCCCTTAGGTCCTGAAATGAGTCTGCATATCCTTTCTGTTACAAGCAACTTTTAACCACAGAAACAGCAACTTGTGAAAATCAATTTGATATTCAAGACAAATCTTTCTTTTAGACTTTTTGAAGGCAATCAAAGATAATACAAGAGCGGCCAAACACATCCTCAGTATCTGTCAGTGAGACCTCTGTGTTAAAAGCCACACTGGTTGTCTTCCACTTCATCTCGTGTGTTTATCAGTGGCAACTGATGTTTCCTTGCTTCTCCTCTCTGGTCAACCATGCACTTTCAGACAGGTAACTGGGCTATAGAACAAATAGCAGAGCTGCATGCCTGCAGCCCTTTCACCATGTGTAGAGGCAGGCATATTGCCTGACTACAAAGAGTATGGGAAAGAAGAGCATGCATGCATGACAGTAGAAGAGGAGAAGAGGGAAAAAAACAAGTAAGCCGGGCAGATAAAAAAAAAAGAGATGATCCACTGGAACCAATTAGAAATTGCCCAGAGAAAGTTCTTCCCCTTTGAGGAAATATCTAAAACACAGCTATACTAAACTCCTGCGGAGAATGACAAGTACACTCATTCCTTGCTGCTATTGTGCTGCACCTATAATAGTGTTGGACATATGCTAACTATGAGGTTGTACTGACTCAGATATAAAGTAATAACCAAGCGGTTCCTGCTCCCTTTTTTTTCCCTGGTTGTGCATTTTGCGGGCAGGGAAATCTGATTTAACCTTTATTTATCCTGAGAAGGGTCACTGAGCACACATGCTTATTTGTCAGCACCACTCAGCCTCACATTCACACAGTTCCTCTTTCACACTCCCAGTCCTTCTGTTGCTGGGAACTCAGTAACTCTAGTATTTTTAAAAGCACCTTGAAGTACCTCAATTGTACTTTCTAAGGGAGAAAAGTATGAATGCATGCATCACTGCAAAATACACAAGTAAAGTGGGAAAACGAATTTATGGCAATGGCTCTATTTTGGTTTCTTTAAAAAAATATTTAAAAAATGCAAAATAGCCAGATGGTATCATGCAAATCTCAAAGCATCCGATCTGTACTCCAGCTAATCTAAATACTTTTAACGACTTGCAAGGCTCATCATAATCAGTTATGACTGATCCAGAACAGAAAATCAGCTGTTATCATTTTGTAGTGCACAGTTTTATCTTCTCGTTAAGCACATCTGGAAGTTCTCCAAGTCTGCCAGAGTCTTTGGCCTGTGAGCACTACAGAATAACTGCATGGCCTACGGACATATTGACAGTAGTTGTTGAGTGAGAACAGAACATTGCTCCCACCATTTACCTGCCCGCAGTCTGCCAGCGAGTTCACTGAATTAGATGGGTGATGTCCAAACACGAGCTAATGTCTTTATTATTACAGAACAGGCACTAGCTGCATTACTGCATAGTTCTTTTTTTTTTTTTTTTTTTTGAAATGCATGATGTCAAGTGTCTGTGTACTTGTTCTAAACTGGTCTTTATCACTCACACACCTTCATACACATGTCACAGCGGTGCATGCATCTGTACGCGAGGTTCTGGTGCTGCACAAGCCTCGCCTGCTGCACACACACACACACACACACACACACACACACACACACACACACACACACACACACACACACACACATACACATGCTTGAGCACAGAGAGGCCAGTCTTGCACATGGCCTCCATATGGCAAAGCCCACTTTTATTAGGGCCAGGGCCAGTGTGAATATGTGTGCGTGTGTGTGCCACTCAGACACCAAGGCTCTGCCAGACATGGCTGAAGGAATTTCAATTAGCGTCTCTTCCTCCCTCCCCTCGCCTGCAGTCCTCTCTGACACACACACACACAACACACACACACACACACACACACACACACACACACACACACACACACACACCACACACACACACACACACACGCACACCTTTTGCACACATGCACAGAAAGAGCTCAGCCATTAGGTTGCAACGTGTCACTAACTATAATGGCATCAGGTCATGGCATTAGAGGCACAATCCATCAATTTCAGCAGCTCTTGCCACTTGATTATTTTAGGAAATAGGTAAGAACCTTCCAGGGAGAAAAGGAAATCTTAATATGAGAACATGGTCATGCAGGTTAACCTTTCAGGCCATATTTTGTCTTGGCAGCATATTTAGAAAGCATTTCATCAAGCTGTATCGACCTGATGGTAAGTGCAGATGTTCAACATGTTTCAGACTGAGAGATGGTTGTGAATTTGGTAATTAAATAATGTGTGTGTCTGTCCAATATCAAACCATACTGTATGTTCAGGTGCTAGTTCTTATGTAGTATGACTATGCACAAGCTTGCAAGTAGAGCACCGTGTATGCTTACAGTAATACTCCCACTGACTGCCATTTTTTATATACTCATTTTTTCTGTACTCTGAAATAAGCAAAGAATAATTGTACCCTTCAAACTAAACCAAACAGAATATAATTCAGTTCTATTCCCTAATGGTGATCATGGATGTGTTTTCACATTCTAGACAGCGTATGACTGTTCCTGCCCAGAAGTGTTCTGGTGTGTTTGTGCACATCCAAGTTTTAAACACACTTTCTGTTTATTTTTATACTTCAGATTATAACAATGCTCATTTATATTGTGATGCTTTTCAAGCTACACGCAGATTTTTGGACAAATTGGTTCTCTGATGCCGGTTTCTGGCTTGCATCTATTGGAAACATATGACATAATGTAAAGCAAACTTTCTCTACATGCAACATCCTATATAACATCCCACACACAAAAGAGTGCACTCAAGTTTCTCCAGAGTGTAAACTCAGGTGTGTAAGTCAACCCGAGAACTTCCTTTGCTAAAATGTGGCACTTCTTCAGGAAAGCATTATATTGAAAAAGTAACGAGGGGGTTAATTGCCGTGGTTATCGTAGTCTAATAGTCTGGTAATGTTCAGGAAGTCAGATCGCAAATGAGTGTCATTAGATGGTGTCAGAGGTGATGAAGAAGTTTTAGTTTCAGCTCCGGGGTCGAGGCTCTCCTCCACAGCGGAGCCTTGCTAATGATCTTGTCAGAGCTGAGGCCAGCACATCACTCAGGCTTAGAGAATCGTGCATTCTGATATGTTATGAGCTAAATGCCCATCTATCCATCTCACCTCATAAGGCCTTTTCAAATGAGTCGTTCTGGTCTCAGTTTGGAAAACTTTTGGGGCTGCCACGTGATTAGCATCCATCCTCCCGCTGACCGTAAGGAACAAGACTGTCCTTGTTTCCTTCCCTCCATTTTGTCCACAGACTGTCACATCTTGTTTACAAACAAACGACTAACACAGTGTAATAAATGGATGTGCGCTTGCAGTTGGACTGCAGACTTGCGCTTGTGAGTAGCTCAGATACTGTTAAACGGTGCCAACGTGACAGCAGCTGGAGCTTTGATTCTCATTGTAAAAGCTGCCACACACACCGATGGTTATCTATCACGCATCAATCACTGAGCTGTCATGGAAGAATCAATCCACAATTTTAGACTCTTAATACTCTGGATATCATTCTGATTTAGAGCAGGGTTTCTCTGTCTGGGATAATTACACGGGTCTGCCCCCTCTTGTTTGACCTCTACCTATTGACCTGAGTCAGGAAGCACTGCTAATGGAAAGGTCAGCACTACAAGTAGTGTATCACTTTTGGTTGCACTCTGCCAGTGTCAGTTTTTTGTTGCTAAGAGAGAAAAAATTCATGCTCACAAGTCTCCAAGAGACAGAAATAATGAAGTCTACACTACATTTGTATCTGTAATGATGCATTCATATCCAGATATTCTTTTTGTATCTATTTGGAAGTCAGTGCCAAAGGTAAAATGTTCCTTCACTCAAATTAACTTGTTTTAGGTGCGTGTATCCTGAAACCAGACAAATAAAGGACTCTCTGCAACAGTAAAGAAATGTTTTAGGGCAATTCCAGATAATACAGGAAAAAGTTAAAAATTACTTTACTACACTTTCACAACATTAGGAAAACTGGACTGTTACAAAAACACTGGGGGTTGCACTCTGTGTTGCAAAAAAAGCAAATATGCTTTAGAAATGCAATAATCAGACTGTTTCTGTGGAATAAATTTGGGCTTTGAACTGTGTACGTATTTAAAACCACATGCATTTGTTCATCTCCATACTTTGCATCTATAAACCTTCAATGAGCCAGCAAGGTGAGAGCCAAATAAAAATGCAACAAGTGCTGGCACTTCCTGGATCTTGAGATCCAGGAAGTCAGTCTTTTGCTTTTCCGTTTTTGGATTTCTCTATTTTGCTGCCTTGGTCTGTCCCTCGATGGGATGCTTGATGAGCGTGTTTAGGGTCATCGTGGGAAAAGGTAACAGTGCGGGCCATAAAAGAGACTTATGAGGAGGTACTGGAAGTACCAGAGGTTAATGTCAGCATTGGTTTTCATTTAAAGTTACTCTGACATCTTCATGGACTCTTCTCCCCAGCAGCTGTAAATAAAAAGGGCGCGCAAACATCGCTGAAGAAGCTAGTTCAGGAAAAACTGAAACGGGTGCTCTTAAGGGCCAACATCAACAGTTACATTCAGCTGTACTCTGAAAACGTACAAGAAGCATATACTATCTACATTTCTTCCTTTTGACCTTTAATTCAGTTACAACTTTAATCTTGTTTACATGCAGGATCCCACTGAGGATGCCCTTTGTTAGTTATACACAAAAATAATGGAAAAGAGCATTCACAGTAAATGAGTGAAATTAGAGTCTTCCCGTGGATGTGCGACTGTGATCAACTGTTTTGGTTTCGTACTGCACATCTTCCCTGTGATTTTTTTTTTTAACATCTCAAATGCAGCAAGAGTCTGGATCAAATCATGTCACTTTTGAATTATGACTCATTTTGCTGTAATCTGTGGTGCAAACGTTCCGGGATCCCTTACAAGGGAGAAGCATTTCCAAGGCTCCCCTTAGAATCTTCATTAAGCATCTCCCTACTACCATTCATACTGTTAGATGCAATTAGAGCTGTTTGTATTCTAAAACCTTTCACCTTAAAGGCTTCAGACCTGTTTCACGGGAACTGAGCGAAGCATTTCGGTTTGAGTGCTCAGCGCTCGCTTCATGTGTGCCAGCACCCGATGACACATGACGCATTCTGGCTTTCTGAAAACCAAACTGAATGCAACTGTCTGCATATTTTATCAATTTAGATCATTTAGGCTTTTAGCATCACTTGATGATGTGGACTCTCTCTAATATTGCAAGCCAGCTGGCTAATAAGCAAAGCCACATGGCAGCAGCAAGGCTTTTGCACCCTTTCACAGCAGTTTTGTGTATCACAGTCATATCGGAGTTTGCGTTTGCTCAGAGATGATGTGGGTGTGAGTACTGGCTACAATATGCGTCTAATTGGGATAAATGCCCCACATTAGCACATTTAATATTTTGCAGACTCTTTGGTGCAGATCCACCCCCCCAGGGAGCTCCAGGTCCCACTTTCAGAGATTAGAGAATTTAAAATTTGTTGTAATTTAGAGGGGAAAAAGGTAGGAGTTGCTATATTAAATCCCTTCACTATTTATATTCCATTCATTCAGTGGTCTCACACATACAGGGAAAAGACTATGAGTGCCCTTTAACCCATTACTATCCAAACGGTGTCATTTCTGGAGCACTCACTGTTGTTTGGCTGACTCAGGAATAGTAACACATGCATGCTGACAGTAACACCTCCACAGTTAATAAAAGTTTCTCGTTAAGATATTTCTTTGTTTCAGTGCTGTTTTTGTTTAACTTTTTGGGTTTTTTTTTTTTTTGCAAAGAGTCACTGAGGACAATGACAGGATCTGTCTTCCTTTACTATTTACACACTTCCTGTCATCACCACTTGATATCTTCCCATAAATTTACTCCCTTGTCGATTAATGCGTCAGCTACAACAAGATGGAAGAGCCAGATTTCCGTAGGCAGACCAAGGCAGTCCTGCCACAAACCCAATTGGGCACCACCTTAAACAAAAGTCTTTCAGCAACAAATTATGTTTTTGTAAGATCTTCCGCTGCTTTGGAGCACTTCAGCTCAGCGAAGAGAGGGCCAAACATCAAGAGTCGATTACTATCCGCAAAACCTTTTCATTGTGTATATTTTGTGGATGATTCCTGAAGAACACAATCTTACGTATACTGGAGAGTGGGTGAGACAGAATGAAAAGCAGGAGGAGATACTCAGATACACAACAAGGTTTCAGTAACTGCTCAGATTCTTACTCGACTATAAAAAGTTTGGGATGAATTTTTTATTTTCATGCACTGGCAAAGGGGTTACAAATATGTTGATTGAAAGATCGTCTGCAATGTGGACCGGCTTATTTAAAATTTGGGTAGAAGTTTTAGATATATCACGAGACATTACATTTTACCTGCCCTCAAAGGTTCATATTATTCATATGGAATAATTGACAGCATCAATGCAAACACATTGCCCATTCAGAAAGTACTTGAGTCAAAAATTGCACAATCTGAAGAAAAATATCATTATTTTAACCATTTTTTCTTTTATTGAAGTATAAAGAACATTTTTATTTATCAAATGGACAGAAACTGCAGTAAAATACATTTCTATTAAATAAGGTAACCCTGCATTTACTGTACACATTAATTCAGTCACAGCTGAACAGTCCATCATTACACCATTATGCTACAGTCACAGTTGGGAAAAACAGTGTTTGGAGACCATAGCATGAATAAAATTATCCTGTGTGTAATGAAATTGGGGTATCGTTGCCTTTCAAGGACAGGGACTAGATCTGCAACCACTTGCAATCAAGACAGCGATAAGATATCAGTCAGTCTGAACTGGTCTGGTATCAGTAAGCAGTTGAGTCAATTTGGCAATTAGACGCAGTGTTTTTGTGAATCAACAGTTAACTGTGATAAATCAATGCTGTTGCCCATTCGGTGCAGACTGATCAGATTAATTGCAATGTGTGCCAATCTGTCAGAGAGAGACTGCAGTCACCTGGACCACAATTGCACAGGTTACCTAGTGGGAGGCAACCTGTGCAGTTGCCTTGCAAATGAAAGTGGTCGCATTGTCTAATTGCAATCGGTCACCAAATGCGAAAAAATTTAGTGCAATCATGAGACAAACACTGATGTTTCCTGCTTTACTCTAGCATGACTGAGCCATCAACTGTGCTTAACAGTGACCTCTTTTTTGGACACGTCAACTTTGTATTCAGCTCTTTAGATGTAAAAACATTAGACATTTGAATGGTTGATGGACAGAAAATGGCAAATGACTGGACATATGAAACTTTGGTTCATGATTTTTGGTGAGATGAGGATTCAGGACTTTTCTTTGTCATGCAGAATCACACTGAATATCTTTGGCTTTTTGACTTTAGACATCCACAGATATAAAACACATTTCTTTGTTTCCTTTTTGGTCATTTAACACACCAATTATTTACTCAAGGAATACTTACCCTCTGAAAGTTTTTTTAAGAAACTATATTATAGTATATTTTTACAAGATTTTTTTCTACTAGTAGAGATGCTGTAAAATGTTCAGATGAAGCCCAATGCAGAAAGTGTCATGTTTGTGCGAGCCTGGTGCCTCTGAACAGGCTGAATTCGCGGCCAGTAAAGCAGTGGGAGGTGGAGAATAGCATCTGTGACAGATAACATCCAGGGCTGCTGCCATATAGACACCACGTGCTTTAGGATAAGCCCCCACCAAAGACACACACACACACACACACACACACACACACACACACACACACCTCACCCCTAACCCTGCTACACACACACACACACACACACACACACACTGCATAAAATTGAGCCCCCTTAATGGAGTCATCAAAGGTAGTGCTCTGAGTTGAGGCCGGAGAAGCATCTGAACAGTCTGGTTGTTTAAACAGAGCTGTCAGGAATGCCGGCTCATTACTCTGTGTGTGCTTGTGTGCATTAAAGTGTGTGTGTTCTGAATGTGTACAAACATTAATACATGTGCAAGCGGAGACAAAGAAGAAAGAGCAGAGCAGAGAGCGGATGTGTCGAGCTGAATAATTTTTGTGCATGTCAGCGGGTAATATTAGTGGTGTAATATAAGGAAGATCTCTAAACGCTGAGAGTCCATCGGCAACAACTCTAACCACAACAGTTGGGCAACACCGCGCTGGCAGCTGAACTGTAAATGAAAAATGTGTGAAATGCAGACGACCGTCACAGCACTCTGCCTGAAAACATGACTCCTGCTGTGTCAGGCCTGTGAATGGTTTTGACAGAAACTGGCAGCTCAGGCACTTTATCATGTTACAAAGTCAACCGCGTTTAAGGAATCACAGTTTCTCAGGTGGTTTTCCTCTCAATCAAATCATGGTTAACATCACCGTGAATTTCTCCTGGCTGCTCTTAAGCGGGCGTGACTTGCTGTTGGTCTCACTGATTACAAACTTCATGTTATCTCTTGGCTAGACCTCTGGCATTTAAATGTTTTCACTCAGGCGATCATAGCAAGGCCAGTCGTGAAATCAGATGTAGTTTTAACAGTGTGCGGTTTTCTCTATTTCTCTACATGTTGATGTGAACGCTTCAGTCAGGAAAGGAAATAAAACCACTGCCCAGGCGAGAGTAATCTAATACAGCGAGTGCAGGTCAAACAGAAAAGGCCAAACATCATTTATTTAATCTAATGTTTACACCGTAAATCAAATATGTGCAAAATAAAATCTGAAAGGAAATCAATTTACCAAAAGTTCCATTTGTAGAAAAATTCTCATCATATTGGAAATCAGAAACAGGCCTCTGTTCTCTCAGCGTTCATGTAGTCTGTCAGCTCGGCGCGCTTAGATGTGGCCACTTAACACAAGAAGATACTGCTGTCAACCACATCAGTCTAAACAAATACCTCAGTGCTCCCCAAAATACACAACATACTGCAGTTTCTGCCCTAAACCCAATATCTTTACAAGCAATCTGCACAACTGAGAGATGGTTGTTTATAAGTCTGAGAGAGAACAAAGAGAGAAATAAATAATGCAAACAAAATAGTCTAATCCTGATAAAAATGTGGCCTCCGAGGCCGCACCAAATTAAAAGGACATTTTTTTTCCTATTTTTGTGACCAAAAAAATATCTGATTTGGTGGTGTATTTCCCCCCTTTTTGAATTCTTCTGTTCTTTTGTATCTTTTCCCACTGGATTTTCTTTTCTTTGGAGTCTTTGGTGGTTGCCTGTATGTAAACTCTCATGTCACTGTGAATACGAAATGTCGTCAGTCACTCTGCTGCTTGTTTCAAAGAGAAAAATGATCTTAGTGTTTAGACCTCAGCGCATGAAAGGTTCCTATTAAATCTTTTTTAAAAGAAATACATAATAGGGTCTTTTTTTTCTTCATGAGAATTTTGTTTCCTGGATGTTGCATTTATCTAAAAAGGGTGAGAGAAATCAGTCACTGCTGAAGTAAAAATAGCAAAGTCAGAGGTTCATCCAAATATCAGAGCATTGGAGGCAGAATAAAAGAACAAAAGCTATTTCCACTCCTGCTCACAAAGAGGAGTTCATGACACAAACTACTCCACAAGTGACAATGTTTCACAATGCAGAGCAAGCCCTCTCCAAGCTGTGGACACGCAGTAGACCCACTCACAGCTGGTCACCGTGTCGAGGTCACAAAGTGAACAACCACAGTATAATCTTCAAAAAAGCCCCTGGATAAACAGTGGAAACATTTTCACAACCTCCTGTAACCTTTAGGTTCAGCTGGAGTCTAACTGACCATGTTTCCAGAAGTGGCTGACCAGGGGTCGGTGGGAGGTCTGCCAGTGTGTGTGTTCCTGTGTGTGAGTGCGTCTTTTTAATATTTGTGTGACCCTGCTGATCTGCATCAGCTAGAAGTCCTAATGATCGGGACAGAATGTACCTCTCAGTCTGATGCTTCATCTTTAGATTAGATTTGATTCATTTTATTGTCATTGCACAGAGTACAAAATTTGTATCAATCCTAGAGGTGCCTGCACATGTAATATGCAGAAGTACAATATAATAATATATATATTATATAATACAATAGAGCAGCTGAGTTATATTGCACAGTAGAATATGTACTTTGTAATGCAAGAGTGAAGCTGATCTTGAATCTGCTGATTTCAAAAGTATTTTACAGTGTAAACACTGACATATTAACATATTAACCTAGACTTTCTATTACCAATAACCCTATGGCTACCTATCCAGTGACTCCATTCTATAAGATCAACACACTAGTAACAACAGCTTTAACTTAACTGGGAAACAAACACAGCTTTAAAGCCAAGTGTGACTGCAACCTGTATGGGAAATAATACGAGGATGAGGAAGAACCAAGAGGTTCTAGCGCAAAGAAAAAGTGATAACAGATGAAAACAGAAAGAGCACTGTAGTAAAGACGACGGGAAGAAATGAAAACAGATGGATGAAAATGCACATCTCCCTTGCTTTAATTTCTGTTTTCATGCACTTTGTTTAAAAGTGGAAAATTACAAATAGGAAATGGGACAGGTGGGAAAGACATGGCAAGTTAATCATGACATCGGTAAAGCATGTGGCTTATATGTCTTTTAAAGCTTCTCCTCCACTGGAGACGACAGACACGCCCGACCTTATTCCAGTGCTGTGTTAAAAAACAGACTCGAAACTTAACATTAAGTAATGAGATGATGAATCGAGTGAGCAACAGGATTTTTCCCCACAGACGTCTGTTACAGTAAATCAGACCTCATTTCGCAAATGGTAGAATTGCTGACCATTACCAAAATGCATGTGTAAGACACTTACTGTAGCGCTGGCTTCACTTTTCTGAACTGGATGCTACGTCTGTCCTTTATATACTTTACTGCTTCATTGCACCTTCTTCTTCTGTGGTGGTTTTATATCAGTCGACTGACGGCTGATTGATAGTCGGTCCACTAGGGTGAACAAACGGCAGCAGATGGAAAAACTCAACACTTATTCCCATTTTCTTTGGTTATGTAAATCTGGTTGAAGTTTTTTGTCAAATTTAGATGGAAATCTGGTTGAGAAATCCTCTTGCCTTTTAAGCAGAAATTGGAGAGACTGAGGGACCTATTGTAACAACAATAGAAACCCCCCAAAAAATGTGGAAAATTAAAACATCACCAACAATCATGATCAGTCAATTCAGCAATTACTATGGAAAATCAGTCATTATGGCTTAAATTCATGAAACCTGTTCTTGTGAGCTCAGATTTGGCAATTAAACACTGTTAAGGTCATTATGAAGCAGTTAATGAACAGTTTCTTCCTTGTTAGAAGGCCGGGCTGTGTTTACTCAAACTCGTAGCTCTGTCAGTTACAGTCTGACGAGCAGAGACCATTTTGGCGTGCTGTTATGAAAGTTGAACTATTGCCCAGTTACACACGAATGTTTTGCCTTTGGTAGTTCTTTAAAAAAAATGTTGAGAGCAGCAAATGACCATTCCTTTTAAATTAATTAAAGTTTGTGCCTTTTTTTTTTTTTTTTGCTTTTAGTGCCAGATCATAAAACTCCTCTTTGCACTTAAAACATAATTTATAATAAAGATGCTGGGCTGAGATCCAAGGGGTGCAGGGAGGGAAATAACAGAGAGAAAAAAATTAACAGAAAAAAAATGCACATTAACAAGACACCAAAAAGGCAAGGTGTTGAGTGAGAGGGTAAAATAATAAAATGCAATTTTAAGGGCAGCTTAGGCCCAGAGGTTAAAGTTAGTCTGACACAAGCTCAGGTCCTGTTTTTTCTCCTCGCATTACTGCCAACTGTTGTTGCTGCAATTTAAGCCTTTTGTTGCAGCCAGGCTTTTTCACTCACAGGCACACAGGCTGCTTCTGGTAACTGGTGCAGGGCCCATAAAAGAGCCCTGTGCTTTTGGTTTTAGACAAACCACATCAAATGGGAGGAGGAGGGTTTGAACAGGTGGACCGGCCTGTAGCACAGCACAGACAGATCTTTTTTTTAATGGATCACAGCTCAGAAATGTCAGCTGGAACATTTTGAACCTGATAGATTAGCGCTGTGTTGTGGCACATGCCTGTGTGAGTAATGGACTTCACACAGCACGCCTGCATGATGCACCACGGAGCTACAAAAATCTTCTTAAAGTTCTTGAAATTTAACAGTCGGCCATGCGAGTGATCTGCAAAGATAAATGCATCGGACAAGCACAACATTTAAAGCGATGACCAAATGCAATTTTTAAAAAATCACATTTCATCAGGTGGATTTTAGGCCTTGTTCATTCTAAAAATCCTATTGCAATGACAATTAAGAGAAACTAGAAAATGATAAAGTGCAGTCACTGAAAGAGATACAACCTTTATATAGATTTTGTATAACACTGAGCTGTAGGCTCCCCTCAAATCCCCTCAGATCTGACCATTATAAAAATCAGAAGGCTGCAGGAAGTTCTAAATCTCTGAGTATATAAGAAGAAGGTTAAGGGCAGCGAAGGGTCATCTAGTTAAAAGACAGGCATGAGGCAGTTGAGAGGACAAACTGAGAGACACAACATTCATGCTTTTTTTTTTAACTACCTCACAACCAAATTATAGCTAACTTATGAAAAAATGCATTTAATTTAGTTTATCTGAAAGAGACCACTAGAAATATTATAATAATTATAAGAGTTATTCTAATTTTCTATACTGGGAATGTCTGCAACCAGTCTCCCCTTCCTACTGCCTCTTCAGCTAATCACCTCATCCTCTGATCATTTTATGGCCTGGTGTAACTGACTTTAGGGTGAGAAGAAAGGGCCGGCAACCACAGCTTAAATCAGTAATTGGTTGAGGCTTGAAAACTGATACGAATGCTTTGACCTCTTGCCAGTCTGGCAGGCAGAAAGCCTCTCTCCGTCCTGTCCGTGTGCCTGCCAGCCTGCCTGCACTCCCCTGGTCAGAAAAACAAACACAGAACGCAGAAATGTTTTTTCCTGGCTAACACCTTGGTCCCAGAGCATACAGCCCACAAGCTAACCAGCAAATGAGCAGGGGGCAAGAGGCCGGGCTGAGGTTTGTCACACGGTGGGGGTGGGGGGCACTAGAGTTCACTTGTGAGAGAATCTGAGATTAAAAAAAAAAATACTGCAAAATTAATTAATTAAAATATATACAATTGTAGCAGCCTTCTGTGGCATGCAGACAAAAATACAGTTTGTTTTTTTCACATTTCAAACTAAAAGCACTGGTGCCAAATACTTACTTTTCTTCTGTTTGATGCCATCTCTCTGTTACATACTGTCATTGGTAACAACTTTATGGTGTCAGATGTGAAGACTTTCAGTGCTTGAATATAAATGTAATGTAATGAAAAGTTCTTGCTTTTGGAGACAGATGGAGCCAAATATAAATAAAAGGAACCTGGAACCTCTCCATGGTCCTGTTCCAGACTATAACTAAAAAAAATGTAACTATCTGAGTAAATAACCCACACAAAAGCTGACCTATTTGTCTCCCTGTCCCTGCTGCACCAGGTATTTTGGAGATCAAATCAGTGGATGTGGGAGTGGTGGCCATCAGGGGCCTCAGCAGCAACCACTACCTGGCAATCAGGAAGAACGGAGTTCTATATGGAGCGGTAAGTCTTAGCACTGTTTAACTTTTTGACCTGTCCTTTTTATTTAACGTAGACATACCTGTAATATGTTTTATTCTTGGAGTCTAATAGGGTAGCTTTAGAGTCAAAGTTCATAAACATCCTTATTTATCTCATACTGAGCCTTGGTGCAGCCAATCAGTTCATCCACTCTCTACAACAAATCGTTTCACCTCCTCTCCCTTTAAGCCAACTTTCCTCTGATTGGTTGTTTCTCACAAACAGAAGGTTTGAACAGCTGGTGGGTGGAGATGCCCGAGAAAACCATTTTAAGGATATACCCCTATGAAATAATGTAGATCCACAGTAAAAGTAGAAAAAACTGAAACCGAGTGTTGTAGATGTTAGACAATATGATTTATATCATACCTCTATGCACTTTACCATGCTATGCCCCTGTGCAAATATGGTCCAGCAACAGTCTACAAGGCCAGAACTTTTCAGAAGATTCAAAAAGTTGCATATCCCAATAAGAGAGCTGTACCCTGTAATTCACAAGGATGCCCATCAATTGGTTTGGATGAAATTCTTAACTACATTTAAGAGCAACTCAATCACCTTTGTATACGAGTCCACTTTAAGAGATTTACTTTACTTCAGATTTACTTTTTGCAATAACATTTCTGCAGTTTTCTGATTGTTAAATTCAACTGATGATGGTAAAATTAAAAAAAGAAAAAAGACATTTTTCTCTCTAAAGTGGTGGCTCTGTGGCTTTGAAGTTTCGTGAATGCTTTATAAAACAATGGACAAGGCTATAAGATTCACTGTTCCAGAAATAGGAACCACAGTTACTCTCCTCTACCTACCTCTCCTCTCCGCTCCATTCAGAACCAGGAAATACAATCCTTCAGTTTCTCTGTTCTGCTTCAGTCTCTCTGGGTACAGCAGCCCTCGTTTTATCTGTCCCCTCTCCCTCTCCCTTCTTTTCTTCATTTGATTCTATCTCCTTCCCCCCACCCCCCACCCCTCTTTTCCTTACTTTGAAAGACCTGATTTTCAGCATGTCTCTGTGGAGCCGCACAACAGATGAAATGACACACGGTAGAAAAGACAGAAAATAAAAAGAGGCATTTTGTTGCATGGCCTGAAACTGAATTCCCATGACGTCTTCTCCTCAGCGCAACACAAGCCATAGTAGCACAGCGGCGAAGGGCAGGCATTCGATTACACTTGATGGGTTTACACAGTGACTTCTTTATCCGGTGGTAATCAATTGAATTCATTGTTTCAGATCGGCAGATTAAAGCTCGTAGGTGACACCACCACAAGATTTTCTTGTCTATTAAGATCTGATGTAATTATCACTTCATTACTTTGAAATAAAAATTCATTTCATTTTGAGACTAAATCTATCCTTAACCATAGCTGCTACTTCCCTAACTCTAACCTTAGCCTTTAAACACATCTTCATCTTAAAACTAAACCATTTACAATATGGGGACTTACTTTTTGTACCCATGTGACTTTAAACCGACTTAGATTCCTACATCACGCGCACGCACACTATTTAACTGTACTGCATATTGTTCATAAAATATTCTCAGTTTGCTCTGGGAACATTCAGTTTTACTTCTGGATCCAATTTGAACAGCTGTGGTGGAGAGAGCGCGAGGGAGAGATACTGGCCATTAGAGAGTGTGCGTGTGTGTGTGTGTGTGTGTAGCAAGTACATTTTTGCTTGCGAATATCAACTGTTAGCCCTAAGCAGGAGGGCAGCTTCCAGTAAACTTACAAATGAATCCCTCTCAGATCATTTTCTCTTCATTTACCAGTGGGTGGCCACTGCGGTAATGTAAGCCACAAAGTTAGTGTCACGATGCTCTTTGCTTGGCACTAAGCCTGAACCTTTGAGAAGTTACACTAACCTCTCAGCCCACAACCCATCCCACCACCATACAACCATCCAAACTACAACAATCCAGATTTCATGTCCAGCCTTTACAATTGGAGAAGGCAGTGGAGATTGTTCTTAAGCAATGGCTGACCATTTGTTGTTGCATGTTGTCATAAGAAGTATTGCCAGGTTATTGCTGTGCTCTGACAAAGCCCTGAAGATCCATTAAGAAAACAAACAAACAAAGAATGTTGCACCTCATCTCTAAATCAATTTAATTGTCCACAATGTCCCTGCTTGTCATATCATCCAAATTAAATATAAAAAGCTTGTCTGTGCAGCATATTAAGCTGTGAAAAACAGGTAGTCTTTTCCCTCCCACTGCCAAAAATAATGTAATAGAAGGCTTTTAATGTAGATGTGAAAGCATTCTTGGTGATTGACTGGTAAAAATTTGATTGAATTGCAGCAAATTGACCAACCAGTACAGTTTATCTTGTAGCTATGGCTGTACAAGGGTCAAAAAAAAAAAAAAAGCTACACATTGAACTTTGTTTGTGAAGACATTTCACTTCTCATCCAAGAGGTTATTTCAGTTCTAAAAGCTGGTGGTGTTTGACCCACCCAATGTCCAGTTACCTTCAACTCAAGCACTTAAGGCTACCATGATCTGGATGACTGAAAACCTACACAGACACATCTGGCATAGAAGTTTCAAGTCACTGTCCACAGAGTAGAGGTGCAAAGAAGAAAACCTTAAAAAGCAACATTTATAACCAGACTTTAAATATAATCTATAATCTTCTCCTCCGCAGAGGGAGTATGGTCCAGACTGCCGTCTAATTGAACGCATCGAGGAGAACAAGTACAACACCTACGCTTCAGCTGAGTGGCTCAACAAGGACAAACGCATGTTTGTGGGACTGAACGCCAAGGGAAAGCCAATGAAAGGAAAGAAGACACGGAGGAAAAACACAGCCACTCACTTCCTGCCTATCGTGGTACAACCACGATGATTGGGCAAACCAGCCAAGGGAGAGCTGTGCAGACTGCAGGCTAGTGGACGTTTTTGAAACTACAGTGATGGCTACATTGGACAGATCCAAACCTGACCAGTATGATGCACTGAGGAGGAAAAGAAAGGAAACAAATGGACATTTTATCTCAGTTGGATAAAGACATTTCTATTTTTAAAGAAAGAAATAAGATATATCACTATACAATGTATATATTATTTTCTGTTTTAAGTTATAAAGTACACTGGCATGGTAAAAATATGAAAAGAAATTACTTCTGTGCCAAAATGTGATACAGTAACTCACATTTTTAGATTTGTGTACATGTGAAGTCAGTGACTGGGAAGAAATGACAAAAGAGAAAACGTGGGAAAGGAGAGGAAGGTAGAGGAAGTATTAGCAGAAAGGTGACTGACAGAAGGAAAAGACGAGACAGGCAGGGAAAAAAGGTTGTGTTCAGTCACGGAGGTACCAACACAGCAACAAGTCTAACACTATCATGTTTTTTCTTCAAATTTATTTATTTTGTGTAATATTTAACAAAAAAACAACAAAAATACGAAAAAGACAGTCCTGTCTTTTTTTTTTTTTTTTTTTACCATGTATGCTTCTCTTTTTGAATACTAATCATTTAAACCTGAATAAATACAAAGAATATATTTGTCTTTAACCTGTATGGCTGACTTTGGTTATTTTCATTTTCATTGTTTGTTCTTTTGCAGAAACATGGTAAAAACAGAAATAAATGCACACTTCATTTAACATATAAACTAAATTACATCAGTTTTCACTCACCCATCCAAATCCTTGAATTCAGGTGTTCCAATCACTTCCATGGCCAAACATCAAACATCTAGATATGCAGACCGCTTCTGGGTCGCTCTCAGGAGCTCAGTGAATTCCAGTGTGGTACAGTGACAGGATGTTACCTGGGCACAAGTCCAGTCGCGAAATTTCATCGCTACTAAATATTTCACAGTCAGCTATTGGTGGTATTATAACAAAGTGGAAGAGATTTGGAACAACAGCAACTCAGCAACAAAGTGGTAGGCCACCTAAAATCACAGAGCAGGGTCAGTAGATGCTGAGGCACATAGTGCAGAGAAGTCACCAACTTTCTGCAGAGTCAGTCGCTGCAGACCTCCAAACTTTATGTGACCTTCAGATTAGCTCAAGAACAGTGCGTTGAGAGATTCATGGAATGTGTTTCCATGGCTGAGCAGCTGCATCCAAGCCTTACATCACCAAGCACAATGCGAAGTGTTGGATGCAGTGGTGTAAAGCACGCTGCCACTAGACTCTAGAGCAGTGGAGACGCGTTCTCTGGAGTGATGAATCACGCTTCTCTGTCTGGCAATCCAATGGATGTGTCTGGGTTTGGTGGTTGCCAGGAGAACAGTACTAGTCTGACTGCAGTGTGACAAGTGAAAAGTTTGGTAGAAGGAGGATTATGGTTTGTGTGGAAGAACCTGACTGGCTTGCACAGAGTCCTGACCTCAACCCAATAGAACACCTTCGGGATGAACTGGAGCAGAGACTGTGAGCCAGGCCTTCTCATCCAACATCAGTGTCTGACCTCACAAACTTGCTTCTAGAAGGATGGTTAAAAATTCCCTTAAACACTCCTCCCAGCCCTCCCAGGAGAGTTGAAGCTGTTATAACTGAAAAGGGTGGTTCAACATTAAATCCTATGGAATGGAAGGTCACTCAAGCTCATACGTATGTGATGGCAGACAGATCACTGGTGCATGCCCATGCTTCTTTATTATTTGGTCTGTTGATAAAGAATGTGGAGTCATATCATATATATCATAATAGTCAATTTAGTCAGTAGTCAAGATATAAATGACTTGTTATTGTCCTGAAAAGAAAATTATACAGTGCTTTTAAAAGGTATTATAGGTACATAAATGCTACAAGTGGGTGATTTTAGCCCATTGGCAGGTAGTTGCTAGGCAACTTGAGGACATCATAATGTGTGATACAGATAAGACCCTTCAGGGGCCTAAGCTGTACCTGTGTGCCAAGTTTGGCTGCCTAACCCCTGGTCATGTAGGAAATGGAGACAGTAAGACAGACATTTTTATGTATTGTTGTAAGATAAAGATGCTTAATGGAAGAAAAACACTGGGTTTAAATAAATTATACATTTTATAAACTTGTACACGCCAATGCTACAGTATTTTTTGGCCTGTTCGTCCTATACTTAATCACATTGAGAAAAATGAAAAAAAAAAATGGGGGTGGTAGATGTTTATATGGATAAATAGAAGACAAGTGTGGGACTGATTGCATGTTTATATACAGCAGAAGGCATTTACATCTATATGTGATTAAGGGACCATGTTAGTCATCCATTACCTAAAATAAAAGTGCACTGCTGCACTCATCAGCCAAACACTGTCCACCCCCATTAAGTGTATAGTGAAAAACTGGTATGCAAGATATTGTTCTATCAAACATGCACCCACACAGAAGAGGATTTAATAACTTAAGTTTCATTATGGCTCCATATTTACATGCCTTATGGCTTACCTATACATGTCAATAACATGCACCTGGCAAAAATGACATGACCAGGCAACATGATGACATATTATAGAAATCATAATCATGTTTTGTGGATATAAATTAGATATTGTTGTAGAAAAGAAAAATATGCTTTTATGAGGTGCATAAATGCTAAAAACTGAGGATTTTAGGCCTTTGGTATGTGGTTGCTAGGCAACATGATCGCATTATAACATTTGAGGTAGATAAGAACCTTCAGGTCCTCAAGATGTGCAGTTCCTATGTGCCCGGGTTGCTGAGCTCCTGATTGTGTAGGAGACTGCAGATAGACAGGTTTGCTGTGTTACAGTAAGATAAACATGGTGCTCTGTGGCCGACATGAATGGAGCATTCAGTGATGAAAGTTTGTCACTGAAAGCTTCAAAGCTGACAAATCATCACGAGATTTATTTTTTTTTTTAATTGATATTTCAGAGATCAAGAATTGCGGCATTTCATGACTAAGTAAGACAATACTTGACTTGAGTCTGCCAAAAATAATCAGGG
The DNA here is from genome assembly GCF_007364275.1 of Archocentrus centrarchus. Classification (NCBI taxonomy): domain Eukaryota; kingdom Metazoa; phylum Chordata; class Actinopteri; order Cichliformes; family Cichlidae; genus Archocentrus; species Archocentrus centrarchus. Next base: position 9,191,420 of record NC_044357.1, on the reverse strand, counting down.
TTTGTAACAAACAACAGTAAGCCACCGGAGTACTTTTAAATCCAAGGCGTGAATCAGGAATCTGCAACAGATTAGAATTTGAAGAGACGCCCAGGAGACAACCTGCCTGATTGGTTTCATTTCTAGCTGCAAAATCTTCTCTCTTACAAGTACATATGGCAAACATGGCTTCTTGGAGGATAAACACTGTCTTTTATGTGATAACAAAGATAAAACAGGCTTTAGAAATGGCCGGGAGACTTGGGCGGCTGGGCAGGGGCGTGTGTGTGCATCAGTGTGGTCTAGCAGCTGGGAAAAGCCTCCTCCTTGACCTTACGTGTCTGAAACCTGTTGCTGTACCCCTCGAGATAGAAAGACACATGGAGCGGGGCATATGGTATAACGTAAATATCACTCCTTTGTTTATCACCTGATTCTAATTAACTATGTCGTCATGTTTGCTTTATTCTTCTTTTGCTTTCCCTCTCTTTTTCCTTAACTTGTTCTCTCGTGTTGTTGCTGTCTGGGCTCTGCAGTTTCCCTCATAGTCACTTTTTTTTTAATGTTTTTTAAAATGTATGTCATGTCTCTGTAAGGTTGAGGTGCAGGATCAAACAGAGCAAACACACACACACACACACACACACACACACACAGTCTCCCTGTGCCCAGGCCTGCAGCAGTCCTAATTTGTACATTGCATCCATCACTTTCAGCTCTCTACCATCTGTTTCTATGTGTGTAAGTTCATTTTTGAGTATGATGAAATCCACCAGAGTCCGTCCATTCCACTGTGCTTATTACTAAAAAGACCCGCGATCCTCTTATTGTGCTCAGGAACCCTCGTTGTGTCAAACTCATGTAAAAAAAAAAAAAAAAAAAAAAAAAAAAGAGTAAGTATGATGCATCAGTGGGAGATTCAAATTTCCTTTTCATCCTCCCAGGGCATCTAGTCTTTTGTTTATATGATTACTTGGGTGTTCTGTAAACGACATATCAAGTACAATTACTTTGAAATGTGTTCAAGACACTGATACCCCTCCTCTTTCCCCCTTTCGCCCTCCCTCATAAAGTTCAAGGGCTGGCATTCCTAGGCCAAGATGTCTTTATTATTTGGTGGTACAGCTTCAGAGATGTAAAACATCTCATTTAAGTCCATATTTGAACAAGGAAACCTGGATTGGAACTTGGATAACTGAGACAAATTTGTACACTTCTTCATTCAGAGAACCTGGAATCAAGTCTGCATATATAACACGTGTAGACCTCTTGGAAGAGCTTGATGTATTTTTATTGCAACTCTAACATGACTTAATGCGCTCTTGCCTTTACCCGTAATGCATAACGAGGCCCGACTTTAAAAGCGAGGCATTTATTCAAGACAGATGTTTCACACTGATTATAAACCTCAGTGATATCTCAGTTACTGTGTTCAGCGGCACCAAGCCACGCATCGTTTCTCCTATTTCTGCAGTGCGCCTGACATGTTTCTGAAATCTGTTTGCTGTGTCATTTTTTCAGTGTTGTACTTGGGTATGTTTGGTTAGAGTTTTGGTTTGTTGAGGCATGTGGTGAGGCTCAGTATGCGGTTTCTGTTTTGACTACATCGGGATCTATCGGACCTGTGTCGGACCTCAAATGAAACGTACACCATCAGCTTCACACGTTCACAGCTCCTCTGTTTGCTCAGAGAGTCTTGTGGCTGTGCTACCTGACCGCAGCAGCAGCTGTGAATATTTTACATCCTGGTGAGATGGAGGGAGAGAGAGGTTGCAAGCTCGGAAAGACGTGGGTTTGGAGGAGAGGTGAATAACTGAAAGAACCTCAGTCCTGGGGGCATTTACAGCAGCCGAGGGGGGGGAGAAAGAAGGAGGAGGGGAGATGTTTGCTGAGAGGGCAGCAGTTTGAACGGGATGCCAAAGGGTGAGAGGAGAGGGGGTGAGCGGGTGAGAGGAAGGAGCTGCTAGAAAATTTGGAGCTGGAGAGCAGTGGTAGGGGGTGACTTGAAGGGGTTTTTGCAGGCGTAAAGAGGACTGGGGGGGCAAAGGAGTTTGGGGGCAATCATTGGAAGCAGTCCAAGGGAGTTCCTGGAACTCAGAAGGTAAACCAGGAGTTCTCCACTGCTCATGTTCAGCTCATTTCTTTCTTTCAGTCTTTGAGTCCTCTAAACCTCAGCTACTCGGTCCTTATCCACGTTGATTCAAAACAATATTTTGCAAATAAATTAATTCAATTACCTGGAATAGTGTGAAATGCATGACTTACTGTATATTACAAAAAAACCTCAAACTTTGCAGCCTTTTGTTAATTGAAAACTGAATAGTTACCCTGTTTGTTTGAGACAGTTATTTAAAAGACAGAGAGAAAATGCAGACAAACTCAGTTCAATATTTTATGCTACAGTCACACTTGGAAAGAATTGCAGTTGGAGACCAACATGACCAAAATTATTATGACTGTGTACAATGAACTTGGGATTTCGTTGGCTCTGAAATGGTTGCTTCGAAGACATGGACCTGACCTGCGGCCAGTAGTAGTCAGTTGCTGTCTTCAAAGCAATTTTATGTGGAGACGGCAACAAGATCGACTCAGGGCTCCAACATTCTTCTGCGCTGGTCCTACACATGACCTTCACATGGCTTTACACACCGTTACCTGCATGTTGTAGCTGTTTAATCTCACCAGGTAGCAGTGTAACAACCAACCAGCCTGTGGGCTATTTTGCTGTGATTGGTCCATCTGCAGCCACTGTCTGTGCTTTTCATTCTGTTTTTATTTTCATTTTTATCTTTGATGGATCCACGTTTCCACCCATCAGTGTTTGACCAGTGCATAGTGTCATCCACACTGAGCTACATGCTGTAGAGTTTTGGCTTGGGTTGGGCTTTTAGGCACAGAGTGGCTAAGACTGATTGCAACATGTTGGCAATCTGTCTCCATTTGCAAAGTAGGTGGCAATTGCAAACGTTTGCCAATCTGTCTTAGACTGAGGGCAGTCAGTCCAAATCAGACCAGGATTGCTTGGAGTCAGGTTGCTAACCACTTCGTCCACATTGTCTTGCAAATGAAAGTGGTTGCCAAGAGGTTGAGCATGCAACAACCTCAACCTCAATCAATGAGTCCATATCATGATGATATTGGTGTTTTTAGTCTTGCTGGTGAAACACGATGTAACCCAGGTTACAAATATTGCAGTAATGCAATAGAAAATCGTCACACTAAATTACATTAAATATTAAGTTTTAATTATATAATTTATGTTGCAGATAACTTGTAAAAGAAGGTTGAAACATTAGTATTAAGCTCACCAAACAAAAAGTGAGTTGTGGGTATGCCCCTTTAACGTGCCCTTCCCCCCTCTTCCTGTGAGCGTAGTGTTGGAGGAAAAAACAGTTAGCGATACCAGAGAGGTGATGTAGCTGTGTGGATCGAGAACATTTTCCCTGGAAATACGGAGGTTTTCTGATCCAAAGGGAAATCAGTGACTATTGAGAGCCTAAGAACAATAACCAGAGAAGTTTTGGTGAGTTTCATGATGTTTCTTTTGTATTTGAGAAAAGTGTGTTTTAGACGAGCAAATGGAGTAAACGAGACCCCGAAGTTAATCGGTAAAAGTGGAAAACTGATCGCTTTAATGATAACGTTGTGTTTTGAGTTAATGTGCATAACCAAACGTGAATATGTGTATAGCTTATGTTAAGATTTAAGTGTGCGTTTCATTGCAAACGATGTTAGCCGCGAGAGGAAAAAAGCTGCCGCCATTTTCCTTTCCTTTCTCTTCTCACAAGGAGGCAGAAAGAGTGTATTCTGTTCTTGTAATGATTCCTATATAGTAAATTAAGTTTTCTGCATGGCCTGTTATGCAGGCCAGGTTTTTAGTGTGTGCTTCAGTTGTCGGGAAGAGCTTTCTGGGTGTCGGACGAGGCCTGGATCTCTCTCTCCCTTTTCTTCGTGCGGTGGCTGCAGACGACCCGCACACACACACACAGGATATTGGATGGCGAGCCTGACCCATGAGACTCGAGCTTAAAGACTGACAGCAACCGGATCGACAGAATACGGTTTGATATTGCTCATATAGTGAGACAATTTTGTGTGCTTCTGCTTGCTGCTTTATGGCAGCAGGATTCCGGATTTCCCCTTTTCTGATCTGAATTGAACTATTGAACTGAACTGGATCAATCTGAATTGAACTATTGAACTGAACTGGATCAATCTGAATCGAACTATTGAACTGAACTGGATCAATCTGAATCGAACTATTGAACTGAACTGAATTAATCTGAAACTGTTGAACTGAATCCAAGTTATTGTATTGAATACTGTTATATTTCATGCTGTTGTTGTGTTAAAGTGGGTTCTACTCATACTCAATTGGTATTCTGAGTTGAGTGCGATCTATTTGACATTAATTGTAAGTGTTCCTGTTTAATGCTTTTTGTTTTATTAAAAGTGCCGGCTTTCCATTTAAGGGTCCCTGGTTCTGGTCTCTTCACTGTGCTTTGCTCCACTGCTCCAGCGAACCTAGAACTGGTCCAGTAGCTCATACATCTGTCTGATTGTGACACAAGTGCTACATATAAAGTGGCGAGCCAGCCAGGAGCGGTTCAGCGAGTACAGTGCTAGAGATCAGAGACCTTCAAAGTGAGTAAAACATGGAAGTCGTGCAGCAGAGTAATGTGAAAATTCCCAATTCAGTGATGGTCAGTGGGTTGTCTGGTACAGAAGCTGATGAAGAACTGTTTGATTTCCTCAAGCAGTATGGTTCCATACAAAGAATAATACCAGTAAACACCCCAGGTACAGATCGAGGTAAGCAGGTCATCGTGGAATATGTACATGGCACAGCTGTTCAGTCATTATCATCTTTGTTGCCACACAAGGTGTTATCTAAGACACTGACAGACGTTCTGTATCTTATTGAGGCCCTACCTGCTGTATACACACCAGTAGTCAGTAAGACAGCTACACAGACTTACCTTGCAGAGCTAAGAGACATAGCCAAACAGACTGGTAAAGATTTTGCCACTGTTTTAAGAGAAGAACTCACTTCCATCGGTAAAGCTGTTGACTCTGACAACACAGACACCCAAGCAGAGCACATGGAACCAGACCTACCTGACACTCCAGACTCACATGTCCCAGTGGCTGCTGTGCAAGTTAGTTCTCAACCTTGTGGTGCTCCAGAACAGCAGATTCAGCCACCGGGGTGGAGTTGGTCCCCACCACCAGTGCCTAGCGAGAAAAGGACAACTGCTCTAAGCTTTGCTGATGTCAGTCCGCCTGAACTACAGAAGGTAATAGTGGAGCATATAGTGCGGACAGAAGATGCTGCTACACAGATGATGCACAACTCCCCAAGACTCAGGCCTTTTTCTGGGCGGTGCCCTCGTCCCAGCAATGAAGTAGATTACGAGACTTGGCGGTCTAATGTTGAACTTCTTTTAAAAGATACCAGACAACCAGATCTTCAGAAGGCACGGCGACTTTTGGAAAGTCTGTCGTCCCCTGCTATTGACATAGTGAAACATCTGACATTCGAATCACCTCCCAGTGTGTACTTAGAAATCCTCGACTCTGCCTATGGTACAGTTGAGGATGGTGATGATCTCTTTGCAAAGTACCTCAATACCATGCAAAATCATGGTGAGGAGCCCTCAACCTACCTCCAGCGATTACAGGTGATGTTGAATACCACCTTCAGGAGGGGAGGTGTAGGTGCAGGAGACCTTGACAGACAACTTCTCAAGCAGTTTATAAGAGGATGTTGGGACAATCATTTAATAGCTGAACTACAGCTGGAGCAAAAGAAGCAAAATCCACCCACCTTTGCAGGACTGCTTCTCCTGCTTCGCACTGCAGAAGATAAGCGTGCTTCCAAAGCATCCCGCATGAAACAGCACTTAAGTGCTTCAAGGCCAAGAGTGCTTTCGCACTACCAAGGCGTTGCTCCATGTAGCCTAGAAACATACCCTCCGTCACTTTCAGTAGACCACTCTACACCTGAAATCCAGCAAATAAAGAAGCAGATTGCTGATCTGCAGTCTCAGCTCACACGGTTCACTCAGAAAAGTAGTGAAAGAGCTGAAAAGACACAACCTCTCAAGCTAAAAGCTCCCAACTCAACAACAGTCAAACCCCCGCTTGACAGCTCAAGGTTGCATAAGATCCAAGCCCCTGACCAAGTCACAAACAACTCAAGAAACCGACCTAAAGCCTGGTATTGCTTTAGGTGTGGTGAAGATGGGCATATCAAACCACAATGTGAAAGTGAACCAAATCCCTCTTTAGTGGCTTTAAAAAGGAGGCAACTGAAGGAAAGACAACTAGCATGGGACACTAGGAAAGGGATCACAGATTGTGACACTTTAAACTAGAAGCAGTTTCCATTGAGGGACAAATGGAGACTGAAGCACAGGTAAAATGTCCCAAAAAAGGACGACGCTCATCTAGTGTGCGCTCTAAGAGCAACAGACATTTGGTAACTTTGCCAAAAGGATTGGTTGGCGCAAAATGTACAGCACAGGTGATCATAGGAGATCAAGAATCTAGCTGTCTACTGGATACAGGTTCTCAAGTCACAACCGTCCCTAAATCGTTCTACCAGGAGAACTTGTCCAAATTACCAATTCATCCCTTAAATGACTTGCTAGAAGTAGAGGGAGCAAATGGTCAGAATGTGCCTTATCTTGGGTACGTTGAAACAACAGTCCGGTTTCCTAAGAGCTTATTGGGTGCAGACATTGACGTGCCAACCCTAGCCCTGATCGTACCCGATGTACGTCCAGGTTTTTCATCACCATTGATCGGCACCAATGCCTTAGATGTCTTTTATGAGCAGTACACAAACATTGCTTCCCAAACCCATCATTTACTTCCCTATGGCTACAAAGTGGTCTTAAAGACCTTGGAAGCCAGGAAAAGGCATCAGGCTGACTGTAGCCTGGCGGAAGTGAAACTGCGTAGCACGGACCCTCAAACCATTGAGGCTGGTCAGACAACAGTTTTGGAGGGGTCAATAAGCTGCCGAATCCGAAATGTTGGGAAGTGGGTGATGGTCGAATCTCCAAGGTCAACCTCCCTACCTGGCGGCTTACTAGTCACTGACGGGCTAGCAACCCTGCCATCCAAACTGCCATGCTGCATACCAGTGGTCCTCAAAAATGAGTCAGACCATGCTATTACTCTTTCACCAAAGACTGTGATAGCAGAAATACATGCCATTCAGAGTGTTCGGTCTATTGACCAAGGCAAAGTCCTTTCTGCCAATCCTGAGCACGAATCAAAGTTGAACTTTGACTTTGGAAACTCTCCCATACCCAGTGAGTGGAAGGAGAGAATAACTGACAAATTGAATTCCATGCCAGAGGTGTTTTCACACCACGATCTCGATTTTGGCCGCACCAATAAAATAAAACATCACATAAATCTTTGCGATGAGACACCTTTTAAACACAGAGCAAGGCCAATCCACCCTCAAGATATAGAGGCTGTACGTAACCACCTACAGCAACTTCTTGATGCAGAAGTCATCAGAGAATCTGAATCACCCTTCTCTTCTCCAATTGTGGTGGTCAAGAAAAAGAATGGTGATGTCAGACTCTGTATAGACTACCGAAAGCTGAATCTCCAAACGGTAAAGGACTCTTATGCCCTGCCTAACTTGGAGGAATCTTTTTCAGCATTGACTGGGTCCAAATGGTTCTCTGTTTTGGACCTCAAATCTGGTTTTTACCAGATAGAAATGGAAGAATCAGACAAGCACAAAACTGCGTTTGTCTGCCCCCTAGGATTCTTTGAATTCAATAGGATGCCTCAAGGGATCACGAATGCCCCAAGCACTTTCCAGAGGCTCATGGAGCGTTGCATGGGGGAGCTGAACTTGAAACAAGCATTGGTTTTTCTGGATGATCTCATTGTCTTCTCCTCAACATTGGAGGAGCATGAGGAAAGACTGCTGCGGGTTCTCTCCCGTCTGAAGGAGTATGGCCTGAAACTGTCTCCAGAAAAATGCAAGTTTTTCCAGAGCTCAGTGAAATACTTAGGCCACATTATCTCCGAAGAAGGCATTGAGACAGATCCTGAAAAGATTGCAGCTTTAAAAACCTGGCCAAAACCAAACAATCTGAAGGAGTTGAGAACATTCTTGGGCTTCTGTGGTTATTACCGCAGATTCATCAAGGACTATTCAAAGGTCGTGAAACCCCTCAATGAACTCACTGCAGGTTACCCACCCTCACGAAAACACTCTGGTGCCCATGCAGCAGCTGGGAAATACCACAATCCTAAAGACTCTTTTGGGAATAGATGGACTCTGGCTTGCCAAGAAGCATTTGACTCCATTATTGTGAAGTTAACTACTGCTCCTGTTCTAGGGTTTGCTGACCCTAAACTGCCTTATGTTCTGCACACAGACGCTAGCGTTTCAGGTCTTGGTGCCGCTCTTTACCAGGAGCAACAGGGCCAGAAGCGGGTTATAGCCTACGCAAGCCGGGGTTTGTCTAGATGTGAAACAAGGTACCCTGCCCACAAGTTGGAGTTTCTTGCCCTTAAATGGGCAGTAACTGAAAAATTCCAAGACTACCTTTATGGCAGTCCATTCCTGGTTGTCACTGATAGCAACCCGCTAACATATATTCTCACCTCTGCCAAGCTTGATGCTACAAGCTACAGATGGTTAGCAGCTCTGTCAACGTTCGATTTCCAGTTGCAGTACAGAGCAGGAAAGCAAAACCAGGATGCAGATGGGCTGTCCAGACGACCCCATGAAATCCAACCTGATGATATGCTGTCAAAGAAAGAGCTAGAAAGAATACAGCAGTTCACAAAGAGACATCTTAGTGAAAGTGCAGTCAAAGCCATATGTGAGAAGCATCTAGTCCATCATCTCTCGGCTGATAGGCCTGAAGAGCCAGTGCCTAGCACCTCTTTAGTCTTATCACTCGCTCACCATCCGAAAGCCATTCCAGAAAGCTTTCAGGATGAAGAGCAGCTTGGTGGCTTGCCTGTCATCCCTCACTTTACAGCATCTGAATTGAGGAGCAAACAGCAGGATGACGTGTGCATCCGAACAGTGCTCAACCAGATGGAGTCGGGGGAGAGACCTCCACCATCCCTCAGAACAGAAGCCCCTGAGCTGGGTCTTCTATTGAGAGAGTGGAATCGACTTATAGTCAGAGATGGTGTACTGTACCGAAAGCGACAAGAGGGCGCATCAACACAATATCAGTTAGTGTTGCCTGAAGAGTTGAGATCCTTAGTCCTAAAGAGTCTGCATGATGACATGGGACACATGGGTGTAGAGCGAACCATAGACCTAGTTCGCAAACGGTTTTACTGGCCTAAGATGGCCATTGAAGTAGAGAGCAAAATCAAAACTTGCGACCGCTGCATACGGCGCAAGGTTTCACCAGAAAAGGCTGCCCCACTTCTGAACATCATAGCTACACGCCCCCTTGAGCTTGTATGCATGGACTTTCTCACCTTAGAGCCAGACTCAAGTAACACCAAAGATATTCTGGTCATCACAGACCACTTTACAAAATATGCAGTGGCCATACCTACCCCGAACCAAAAGGCAAAGACTGTTGCCAAGTGTTTGTGGGAGCACTTTGTTGTTCATTATGGTATTCCAGAAAGACTCCATAGTGATCAAGGCCCAGACTTTGAGTCGCATATGATTAAGGAACTTTGTGAGTTGGCTGGTATTCAAAAGATACGTACTACACCATACCATCCAAGGGGGAATCCAGTTGAGCGTTTCAACAGGACCCTGTTGAATATGTTGGGTACGCTTGATAACAAGAAAAAGAGCCATTGGCGGGAATATGTCAAGCCTTTAGTACATGCTTATAACTGTACTAAAAATGAGGTCACTGGCTTCACCCCCTATGAACTTATGTTCGGGCGGCAACCAAGATTGCCGGTTGATTTGGCCTTCGGCCTACCAGTCACTCATCAGTCTGTGTCACACTCACAATATGTTCGCAGTCTGAAATCACACCTCGAAGAGAGCTACAGAGTAGCAACAGAAATGGCAAGGAAAACGGCAGATCGCAATAAAGCAAGATTTGACAAACAGGTTGTCGAATCCACTTTGGAAGCAGGTGACAGAGTTTTGGTTAGAAATGTTCGGCTCAGAGGCAAGAACAAGCTGGCTGACAAGTGGGAGTCAGATGTGTATATTGTAGTGAGACAGTCAGGTGACATTCCAGTCTATGTTGTGAGGCCTGAGACTAAAGATGGCCCATTAAGAACTCTCCACCGTGATTTGTTATTACCTTGTGGATTCCTTTCTGCTACCTCAGCTGAAATTGAGAACCCTGTAAAGGAAAAACCCAGGCGACCAAAGACTCGTCAGTACTCAAGGACTGACAATTCAGATCACTCAGAGGAGCGAGAATCTGATTCAGGAGATAGCTACCCTTTCCTCTATGGTTACAGGGATATAATGGTGGAAACTGCAGACCCCCGTCATACCCCTGTGGTTGGTCCATCACTTATGGTTGGCAGCACACCTGAACCACCTCATGTGCCTGTAGTTGAACAGGCCTCAGACATAGTTCCTCATTGCACCACTCCAAGAGCAACTGCTGTGACTAACCTACCCAATGTGAGCCTAGAGGATAGCACCTTGCACAAACTGAGTTCTTTGGAGGTAAATCCACCAGAAACCAATCCAGTCGAGAACGACACACTTGGAACAGACTCTGACGAGAGGACTTTCCCAGGCCAAGATGCTGAAACACACAGCCAATCTGAGGAAGATCGAGTTAGCACTCCTCCAGACACAAACCATGATGAAACTAGACAAACTGATCATACTGGAGACTGTGACAATGACTATTTAAGGAGATCTACCAGACGCAGAGTACCTGCACAGAGACTGACTTATCCCGAGCTGGGGAACCCATTGGTCACAGTAGTCCAATCATTATTCCACAGTTTAAGTGCAGTGATTACAGACTCTTTGAATGAGCCTACACAATCTAGAGTGTTGACAGTGTAATTATGTCATGCACAGGGACGTGCATGGGAAAAGGAGGGGAGGATGTAACCCAGGTTACAAATATTGCAGTAATGCAATAGAAAATCGTCACACTAAATTACATTAAATATTAAGTTTTAATTATATAATTTATGTTGCAGATAACTTGTAAAAGAAGGTTGAAACATTAGTATTAAGCTCACCAAACAAAAAGTGAGTTGTGGGTATGCCCCTTTAACGTGCCCTTCCCCCCTCTTCCTGTGAGCGTAGTGTTGGAGGAAAAAACAGTTAGCGATACCAGAGAGGTGATGTAGCTGTGTGGATCGAGAACATTTTCCCTGGAAATACGGAGGTTTTCTGATCCAAAGGGAAATCAGTGACTATTGAGAGCCTAAGAACAATAACCAGAGAAGTTTTGGTGAGTTTCATGATGTTTCTTTTGTATTTGAGAAAAGTGTGTTTTAGACGAGCAAATGGAGTAAACGAGACCCCGAAGTTAATCGGTAAAAGTGGAAAACTGATCGCTTTAATGATAACGTTGTGTTTTGAGTTAATGTGCATAACCAAACGTGAATATGTGTATAGCTTATGTTAAGATTTAAGTGTGCGTTTCATTGCAAACGATGTTAGCCGCGAGAGGAAAAAAGCTGCCGCCATTTTCCTTTCCTTTCTCTTCTCACAAGGAGGCAGAAAGAGTGTATTCTGTTCTTGTAATGATTCCTATATAGTAAATTAAGTTTTCTGCATGGCCTGTTATGCAGGCCAGGTTTTTAGTGTGTGCTTCAGTTGTCGGGAAGAGCTTTCTGGGTGTCGGACGAGGCCTGGATCTCTCTCTCCCTTTTCTTCGTGCGGTGGCTGCAGACGACCCGCACACACACACACAGGATATTGGATGGCGAGCCTGACCCATGAGACTCGAGCTTAAAGACTGACAGCAACCGGATCGACAGAATACGGTTTGATATTGCTCATATAGTGAGACAATTTTGTGTGCTTCTGCTTGCTGCTTTATGGCAGCAGGATTCCGGATTTCCCCTTTTCTGATCTGAATTGAACTATTGAACTGAACTGGATCAATCTGAATTGAACTATTGAACTGAACTGGATCAATCTGAATCGAACTATTGAACTGAACTGGATCAATCTGAATCGAACTATTGAACTGAACTGAATTAATCTGAAACTGTTGAACTGAATCCAAGTTATTGTATTGAATACTGTTATATTTCATGCTGTTGTTGTGTTAAAGTGGGTTCTACTCATACTCAATTGGTATTCTGAGTTGAGTGCGATCTATTTGACATTAATTGTAAGTGTTCCTGTTTAATGCTTTTTGTTTTATTAAAAGTGCCGGCTTTCCATTTAAGGGTCCCTGGTTCTGGTCTCTTCACTGTGCTTTGCTCCACTGCTCCAGCGAACCTAGAACTGGTCCAGTAGCTCATACATCTGTCTGATTGTGACACAAGTGCTACAACGGCAGTTATTAATCTCAGTATTTTGTATGCAGTTATCAGGAAACATCTGACATATTTCTTTATGATGTTTAAAATAAAATGTTTTTTCCTTGGTAAACTCAGTTTCTATGAAGATGGATTCTATGTGATTCTTATCCACATTTCATTTCAATTCAATTTTATTTATATAGCGCCAAATCACAACAAACAGTCACCTCAAGGCAGTTTATATTGTGGGTATAGACCCTACAATAATCACAGAGAAAACCCAACAGTCAAAACGACCCCCTACGAGCAAGCACTTGGCGACAGTGGAAAGGAAAAACTCCCTTTTAACAGAAAGAAACCTCCGACAGAACCAGGCTCAGAGAAGGGCAGCCATCTGCCACGACCAGTTGTGGCTGAGGGGAGAGAGACAGGAGAAAAGACATTCTGTGGAAGACAGAGATTAATAATAACTAGTGAATAAATGCAGAGTGGGGTATAAACAGAGTAAAAAGAGGTGAATGAAAAGAAACACTCAGTGCATCACAAGAACCTCTTCCAGCAGCCTAGGCCTATTGCAGCATACGTAGCTAAGGGAGGGTTCAGGGTCACCTGATCTAGCCCTAATTATAAGCTTTAACATTAAGGAAAGTTTTAAGCCTTTAGGGCATTCCCTACAGGAGACAGCAATAGGCATGTCCCCCAAGCAAAAAGGAGCACCGACAGAGAAACTAAAGTACTGTACGGCCAACATTTGCAGACTTGATTTAGTTTTTTTGTTTAAGGACACTTGATTGTCCTTCGAGAACTGATTGATTCAAGAGCTGAAGAAACCTTTTGGATGAGAGGTGAAATGTCTTCGAGAAGACCAGTTGCCTTTTTTCAAGCTGCAGAGACACTTGATAGTGTTGAAAAGCACGTCAAAACTTTAAGTTAATAGCATAAATAACTGATGTCTAAATTATAGAAGACAAAATTTGTAATTTCATCTTATTTGTAAATGTGATTCATATGCATCATCACATCATTAATTTACCCCTTTCTTGCTCCTTGACACAAACTCGCAGGTTCAGAGGTGACCTGTACCTGGATCGCAGCCTCAGCTCCAGCGTCTTAAAAATCTCCTGAGGGCTTCAAGTTTCCTGCAACAGGTGGCTCAAACATTTGCCTTGGCCTGCGCTGAGGTGAGGCCTCTGTATATCAAATCAGAAAGCATGAGGAAAGGTAGACGAAGGGAAAGACAGAAATAAAAAAAATAAAAAAATAAACTTAAAGCCTGTCAGCAGAAGCAAGAAACATTTAGGAAAAATCATCTTGACGCAAGAGTCCTAACATGTGAGTCATGCCAAGCAGAGTTTGTTTCATCTTAATGCATTTGCTACATGAAGATAAAATCAAGAATGTAAACATATATTTTGTATTAATAGTCACGGCTTTGATAAACCTATGAAACATTTTCCAGAGCTAGAGCCAGAACAGGGCCAAATTATACTCCTGTCCTCTTCTTTCATCCTCTAGATCGACCTCACTTAATCCATTTTATTTCTACTTTCTCTGCTCTGCTTTACCTCTCCTCCCTTTTCCTCACCTTCACTCCCCCACCCCCTGCTCTCCAGAGGAATATGCCTGTAGCCCAAATGAAAATATATTTGTTGTTTTCGTTGGCCTTCTCTCCTCAAACTCCACTGGCGTGATTCAGCCTAAGACCCAGGGTCGCTGGAAGCAGCTATGGCAGCAGAAAGGCTCTATTAGTCCTTGATCACTGGCTGCCTGACAGCCGAGTCAACATGCAGGGCATTAGGGCCTGACATGGGATCAAATAAAGACTAATTTATTGGTTGGTTGTATACGGTAAAACCACATTAACCATTGCTTTTCCTGTTTTTTTGTTAAATATGTTGAAATGATTACATAAACAAGAGGGAAAGTTTCAAACTGTGATTTTTGTTTCATACCTTTTTATAAACGCCTTTTAAATTTAACAGTGAAAGAACCTATCAGTCTGTTAGGGAACTGTTACACAACACCTGCTACATAAGTGATTTGTGTGAATATCATATTGGTTTAATTTAAAGGCAACGTTACTAGCAACAATTTTTTTTTTTACTACTGGAAAGCATTTGCTGATTTTGAAGAAGGATTTAGTTGAATGTCATGTTTGGATTGTAGGGGGAAAGATTGTGGTACATAGCATCTGAAGCTGTTATGATAGAGAATGCCTTGAACATCTGCTATCGATTCATGTAAAAAAAGTGTCATTCAAAAGGTTTAAAATCACAATATCACTCACTTTGTTTTCCCCTGCACAGACCTCCAAACTAAATGTGAACTCGAGGAGTTTGTAGGATGTGTTTAATCCAATCTGACACCGCAATACCAGACACTCACAAAGCAATAATAGCAAACATATACAAGGTCTCTGTATTTCTAATGCTGTCTCTGTTCCTCATCATCTACTACATGAAACAAAGACCACAGTATTAAACATACAATTAGGTCAGTAATTTGTTGGACAAAGACAACATTTTTGTAGTTTTGCCTCTGTACACCACCAGAGAGACTTTTAAGTCACACAATCAAGATGATTGTCTTGATGATTAATCCTGGGGTTGAACAAAAGATTTAGCATTAACTTTTTTTTTTTTTTTTTTTTTTTTTACACAGTTCCCCATCTTCAGAGGCTCAAAAATAAGTGAACAAACTAACATAATTTTAAATATGAGGATTGTTTTTAATATTTGGATGAAAATCTTTTTCAGTCAATGACTGCCTGAAGTGTGGAACCCATGGACATCACCAGATGCTGTATTTCCCCATGAGAGGCTCTGCCAGGCCTTTACTGCAGCCTTCAGCTGCTGCTTGTTTGTGGGTCTCTGTCATCAGTTTTGTACTTTTTTTTTTTTTTTTTTTAATGGAAAACATGCTCTGTTGAGTTGAGATCAGGTGACTGATTTGGCCATTGAAGACATTTCTTTGTTTTGAGTAACTCTTGGGTTGCTTTTGCAGTATTTTTGGGTCATTAACCATTTGCACTGTGATGCGCTGTCTGATCAGTTCTGTAGCATTTGGCTGAATCTGAGCTGAGAGTATGTCCCTGTACACTTTTCATGAAGATCTGAATTCATTCTGCTACTTCTATCAGCAGTCACATCATCAATCAACTCTAGTGACTTGGTTCCACTGGCAGCAATGCATGTGCATGCCATAACATTGCTTCCACATCACCCTCCTAAAATAATGGCCCAAGTCATTTTTTTCAGGTTTTTCAGAAAACACAAAAAAACGGAACCAAACACTGAAAATATTATGATTTGGGCAAAAAATAATCTTCTTTAAAAAATGACTTAGGCCATTATTGTGAGAGGCTCCAGAACTGTGCAGGCTCTTCTAGATGTTTTCTGGCAAAGTCTAATCTGGCCTTCTTGTTCTCGAGTGTAACCAGTTTTTTTTTTTCCTGTCTGTTTCATTTCCATTTTGAAGGCATATCTTGGCAATGATTCACCTACATGTACCTCCTCAAGCGTATTCTTGACTTGGTTAGATGTTGTAAAGTTGTGTTTTTTAATCATGGAAGTCATTCTTTCCTAATGCCCTTGTCTGTGGTCTTTCAGGCTTTTGGCACTACTGAGCTGCTCACTGCATTCATTCAAAAATGTACCAAATTGTTGATTTTTTCTTTCAGCCAAATGATGGCCTCCCTCACGTACACCGACATTTCCTTGGGTGTCGTGTTTAAAATTACAGTGAACAGCACTGTGAAGCAACACTTCAAATCAGTTTCAGACACTTTGTTTGCTTCATTTGCCATGAATTATGTAAACAGACCTCACCTGGCCACAAAACCTCTTGTCAGTCAATTGTCCGAATATTTTTGAGGCTCTGAGAATGGTAGATTATGTATAAAAATGGAAAAAGTATCACTCAGAAATAGCCAGGAGCGATAGCATGTCTCATACAGTACATCTACCCATCAAAACACTCACCACCCATAGACTGCTCTTTCCCTTGCAGAACAGAGCAGCTGGAGAGACTTGCATGCAGCAAGAGCAAAAATGTTGCACAGTACAGTTTATCGTTTTCTTGAAAAAAGTTGCTAAAAGGTTTTGAAAAGTCTACATCTAGTGAAATGGACTTCAAGTTAGTAGCAGTGTGGTGAGGTGGAATGGGCCAACAACTGCTGTAAAATGTAAAACAGTCCATCACTTAGTTGCCATAAATCCATTTATTCAAATCTGGACAATTAGAACTTGTATGATGATCCAATATTTTCAGCATTCATGTATTCTCCAAAAAACAGTATCTCACTTTGTACTTTGTACAAATATATAAGGGGTGTGATGGCCAAACCTATGGCCACACTCCAGCAAAGTTGATAACTCCCTTATGCACTATTCATACAAATACCATTATTTAGTTTGCAATACATTGGTTGGTTTAAATGAATTTGTTCTGTTTGTAAGCGCGCACATTTAGTTCACTTGTATTTTTCTCAACCCATGGTTCATTTTTGTTTATGCTCATAATTAGTTTGTTTTTTCTTTACCGGTACTACCTGCTCTGATCCTGGGGAGTTGCCTGACAAGATGTTGGCCAGGGCTGACCACACCTGTACACACTGGATAAATTGGACTGCACCACCAGTTCTTGTAGAGGGGAGGGACTTAGTTTCTTTAGCTAAATAAAGCTTTCCATTTAAGTGAATAATTTGTGTATGGGAGCTTTAAGATTTTGCTTTTAGTGTTTTTTTGGTGTTTAGTTTATTAACAAGCTTAGCTGTACTGTGGTGTTTGGTTTAATTGGTGTATTCTGTTTAGTTAAACCTATTGTGTGTCAATGGTCTGATCAGCCAGCATATATACCCCTGTGTGTCATTTCTTAGGTGGGTCAGTTATGTTTTGTTTGTGCAGTGAATTTGTTTGTGCACATTTTTTTCAGTTTTGTTTCTTTGACCTCTTTTATGAGCTCAGCATTTTGTAACTTTGATTTTTTTTGGGTTAAAATAAAAAACCCTATTTTTCTAGTATTTCCTGTGACTCCTCTTGGTTTTCTGACTCGGTCCCCCACAGGGGGCTTGATATTCATGCATTTTGTTTCCCTTCTGAGTTTGAAATGTCTGTGTTCAATATCCTCCCTTTACTCAGCATCCCAAGGAAATGCTTCTGCCCTAATGTTATCCACAATTTTTCTCTTATATTTTCTTGATGTTCTGCTCAAAAACTAAGTCTGGATATATAATTACCTAATGGTACTAATAATTACCTAATAATCCGACAATATACAATTCCTCACAAACTGTGCTAAAAATTACATAATGTACTTGAAAATCTCTGTGGCTGTGAGGGTGGGTCTTAAGTGATTTCTTTTTTTAGTTTGTTCTCAATTACTCCCTCCTTAGCTAAGTTCACTTTGGCTGTTGCTACAATTGAGCTCATTCTTGGAGGCTCCTGAAGTTTTTCATGGCACACGAGCCAAGAAAATCAACACATTTGGAAAAAAAGAGAGTCCAGCACACTCTTGAAACCTGTCATACATGATCATTTACACAGGCTGTTAGGTGCAAGTGTCCCCTTGAACCAGGATCCAGTTTGATAGTT
The DNA here is from genome assembly GCF_007364275.1 of Archocentrus centrarchus. Classification (NCBI taxonomy): domain Eukaryota; kingdom Metazoa; phylum Chordata; class Actinopteri; order Cichliformes; family Cichlidae; genus Archocentrus; species Archocentrus centrarchus. The sequence continues at coordinate 9,173,421 of NC_044357.1, read as the reverse complement.
TGTCTTAGTTGGGTTTAGAGTCAGAATAAAAATTGTTTGATGTAAAACAGTGTTAGATGGTTTATTAGTATGAATATGACTATTTGGCTGCCCAATTTCAGGTGTTTGGATGGCATAATGAAGCCAAATTTTTGTGTTAAAGAAAAATAAACAGATGAAGATGTTTCCAATACATTTGCCCACAGTTCACTTCAGCACAGTGCCACTGTCATCAGTGGGAAGGGGCAGAGTAGCGCAAGTAGTGCGTAAGTAGAAGGGAGAATAAAAGATGGCTTTGCTTGCAGAAAAGTCTACAATACGTGTTAATTCATGTAAAATTCACAATCGCACAAGCCTAGAGACGAGACTGCTAAGAAAAAATTCTATTCCCTGAATGTTTGGCACGTGGCTGCTGGAGGTTGCAGGCTGTTTGGTCACAAAGAGGATGCTGGACCAAAAACCTTCTTGTGATTGCTTTGGTCACTAGCAGTTTGCATGGAAGATGCCAACTTGTCTGCAAACACTCTCCAACTACTTGCCGAGCCATAGCAAACCTGTCAAAAGTGTAATCCAAACCAGAAATGGAGTAAAGATTACACCTTTTGAGATGTGTTGGTTGTAACAGTAAGGCACAAATTTTACTCTGTTTCCAGTTTGTGTTGCACTTTTTCAAGTTTCACTACCGCTCAGTAGTTAACAAGTGTTTGCAGACAAGTGTCTCCCATGGAAACTACAGATGACCATGGCAATCAGTCTGACGGCAGCAAAGCTAGCAGCACTAGGACAGGCTTTAATCCTCAATTCATTTCAAATTCAATTAGTTGATCCTAAGGAAAAACAGAGTGGTTGTTTTGAGTTTTTCCTCTTTTGCTCTTCAAACATGATTAATCAACACTGCTCTACAAACTGCATTTGAAGTAAAATTACTTGTGAGGGCAGTTTGCTGCCATTTCAGACCAGACTGAAAAGTAACTTTACCCAACATTTCTTATGTCATATTCAGATCTTAATGGATATACGTGCTTTTTTTTTTCAGTCCACCCATCCATCCATCCATCCTCTGCTCCTCCAGACTGTGTCGCAGGGGCAGCAGTCTAAAAAGAGAAGCTAAGACCTCCCTATCCCCAGCCTCCTCCTCCAGCTCATCCAGGGGAACACAGAGGTGTTCCCACACAAGCCAAGATATCTCTCCAGTGTGTGTTGGGTTGTCCTGGGTTACCCTTGGACCCCCTCCCAGTAGGACGTGCAAGTAACCCTTTGCCCAGGAGGTATGCTAGTCCGATACCCGCACCATCTCAACTTGCTCTTTTCAGTGTAGAGGAGTAGTGGCTCTACTCTGAGTCTCTCCCAAATGACTGCACTTTTCACCCGATCTCTAAGGCAGAGCCCAGCCATGCTTCGAAGGAAATTAATTTCCACCACAATTCTTGTGTCATTCTTCTGGTTGCTACTCAGAGCTCATGACTATAGCTGAGGATAGGGACGTAGATCAACTGGCAAATGAACAGCCTTTCTTTCTTTCTCGCTTAAATCTTCATCACAAGATATAGAGATATAGAGACTGTACTACTGCAGACACAGCCCCAGTCCAGCCCCAGTTATCATCATTTTTTTAAAATTTTATTTAATTTCTTTAAAATTCTTCAAAGTTTGGAATCAGATTAGTTATTCAGTGACCATAATTGTATGATCTGTTACAACACAAACCACCACCGCAAGACCAAAAGGCCAGGGTTGAGCCTTGAGTTAACTTGTAAATCCACTAATGTCACATAGTTAAGTGAAACATGGCACAGAGAAAAATAATTTAATCCATTTATCTCCCTCCAGCTTCAAAATAAAACAATGCCAACCTGGGCCTCACAGAAGGCTAATCATGGAGAAGATGAGCTCTGTGATGGTTTGGTTGTGGTGTGTTTGAGTGCACACATGTGCGCATATGAATGATGTGGCCTCACCAGTGCAGGGCACACAGGAACCTTGATGAGGTTTTCAGCGATGCACTTAGCCTTTCAGCACAGTAGAAGATGTCTCATTGATGTCATAGTTTGCACATGCTCCATGCTAGTGCATCCCTGCATCATCTCAGCTATGTAAAGATCCCACAGACTGTCTACACTATAAATTACAATAGGCTAATCAAAAGAAGCCTATGCATTATAAAGAAACCACAGCCATCTTTGTGTAGATGATACATGCATTGCATTGTAATGCTACACTTTGACTTTCTTGCAGCTTTTTCTTTGCATGCATCAAAAGCTGATTTGCCCCTATTTGTTACAAAACTCTGTAATTAATTTATACTGGAGGAAACAATATAGTGCAGTTGATGGTTAGTTTTACTGTCAAATTATAACATTGCTGTAAAGGTGCTGTGATGATGTCTCAGTGGTACCGTGAGTGTACATAGTTAAAAAAAAAAAAAAAATCGTGGCAAATGTGAAACACATGTTGGCTCCATATGAAAGCAATAAACAGCTTCTGGCCCCATGTCCCCAATCCCAGCCATCATACAGGGCGTCCAAAGATGAGTGTCCAACAAACATTTATAATATTTAATTTTTTAGTATGGTGCTTTCCAGCCCTTTAGGTTATACGAGACTCAATCATTCACTGCTAATCACACATTTTGAAATCCTAACCAAAGTCATGTGCAACAGTTTGGTATGATCTGAGTAATGAGTTCAGTTTTTCTTGTGATATGACTATAGTGAAGTTTTTATACCATCATTCTTACTATGTCATAACAGTTTTCCTACATTAACAGCAGTCAGACATTAACCTTTCTAAAAAAGTGACAATTCAGGTGACTTCACCATAGCTGGTGTGTTCGCTGACAGCTATATTGTGTTCTTGACTGGCTAATGCCCTCGTGGTGTCGCCTTCATCTCGCACCCTGATTCAGACAGACACACAAATCATTACTGCCACAGCTTTAACAAATAAAAACCCTTCCACGCTACATTCTAGCCCATATTTTTCTAGGAACTGTGGACAATAGCACCAGACATTAACTTCAAACCTAAAGCTTAAAACAAAAGGAAAAGCCCTTCCTGAAAGGTTTGGCTTTATTAGTCTGTCAAAAATGATGACCAGCTAATAGGAACCACAGTCACTGGAGACTTTGCGGCCTGAGTCTGGTGCAGTCGGCCTCGCAGACTTTTTTCCTGCGGCTAAAACAGTGGTTATGGCAGAACAAGACTAGGAGGGGCAACCACAATGTCACTCACAACACTGTGCCCAGACTCTGTGCGGGTACATGGATGAGCGAGTGCAAAAAAAACCAAAAAAAAACGCACTTCTGTGTGTTCTAAAATTGTGCTTTTACAGCATGTGTGCATTTTTATCTCTAATCTATCACCTCAAGTTGCAGTGGGACAACTAACCACCCACTTTTTGTTGTCACTTCACGGTGCAATAATAGTGGTGGTTTAGATTGGCATTCTTGTCTATCCCCTCCGGTCACCTTCAGTTCCAGATAGCTCATGGCTTTGGTGGCGTCTGCTGGGGACCTCCAGCAGCTTAAGTGTTTTGAGTATGCAGTTGCTGAATTTGGCAGGAAGTGTAATTTTGCTGGAATTAGTTAACCTCTGCTGCAAATGTGTCAGAATAGATTTTATCAAAAAACTTGTGTGCTTGTCCTATAAAGGATGTAGGACTATTTCATAAAGGGCTCCTAAATACTGCGCTGCTGCTGGCTGTTTGTTTAGAGAGAAAACAAACCGAATGGGACAGAGGAAAGAGACTCTTCAATTTCCTTATCTCTGATTCTCTCTGGTAACTGTCCAATATCCTTAGTGTCTTAGAGAGAGAGTGCGTGTGCATGTGTGCTCCTTCTCCTGCACAGTCCAGTATGTGCAACCTGTGTTCACAAGCAGACTCCTTTACTTGGCTTTCCATCATAACAACCTCCATATGGCAGGCGCTACAGTATTGGGCCTCTCTTTTCTCGCATGAAAGGCATCAGAAAGCTAATGATCACACACAGTTATTATATCACATACAGTTATATCCTGTCATTTATTGGCAAATGTACAAGAAACTAGAAGGAGATACCATTACACGCAATTAGCATTCAAAACACACAAAGGACGTTCAGTCAAATAGTGCTTGCCGGTTCCACTTCCATACATCTCTGGGAAGGCAGGTCTATCCCTACTAATCCAGCCATCCTAACATATATGTTTATAATGAAATGACTTTCATTTGAAAGGCATTTTAGTGAACTGACAAAAAAGCTTTTTAAACTTCACAGCTGGCATAACAAATTATCCTCTCTTAAAAATCAACATGAATATAAAACTCCATCCATCCGTCCATCTGCTGCATGCATAACTCATTGTTATATAGTCTGATACATTACCGCACCATTTCTATTTAAATATATTTAACCAGAATGTCCCAGCAAGGTTGGAAACCTCATTGGAAAAGAATAACCTGTCAAGCAAACTGAAGGAGACCTGTTAAATTTGCTTCTGCAACTAAACTACAAGGAGATACCGACACATCCAAACCATACTAAAATTTGAGTCTGTACCTGGTCAGCAAAATGTTAAAATTTAAAATGCAGAGGAAATTGTTGTTCAGCTTGTTCAAAGCTTCAGTTTCCTATGGTGTACCAGATGGCAGTTTGTCTCCGAATATGGAGAAAAATCCCCATTACTAGGTTTCATTTTAGCTTAGACATGGCGCCATGAATAAGATTGTATATAAAACATGATACATAATATGCATCTGATCTAAAAGCAATGTGATGCAAGTTTAAAACGCTCACTTTTCCAGTTCCCATTTTCTCCTTCGTTCGATGTTCTAGTCATCTTTTGTATACTCTACTTTTCTAATCAGCTTCCTGTCTTGCTCATCCTGCTCTGCTGGCAGCTGCCCTTGCCCTGACATCTTACTGGCTCTCTCCTTCTTTCTGTCTCCTGTTGTTTTACTAGCAAAGCTCTTCTAGCCAGATGTACTCTATATTCAGAGTTTATCTTACCTTGGCTTTAAAACTCTGCTCTTCTATATGAGTCAGGGACTGAGAAAAGACTTCAAAAGAAGATGAGGCACCTCAGGGAGAGAAGGACATGGAGAAAGAGGTAAAGGCTGAATACTTAAGGATAATATTTTTTTTTAGTGTGCACTTACTTGCTGCACTGATGCTACTTGCCAAAATTATCAAGAAGAGTAAACTCTCCCTCCTTTTTAAACATACTGTACTACCTACAGTATATTTTAAAACTAGAACACATTATTTTAAGTACCTAATAAAAGTGCTACTCTTGATGTCTTTACTGATGTTTTTCAATAGTCTCTTACTGAATTCATAACCATTTAGTGTACTGTTCACTTACCACTATTAGATACACCTGTTCAACTAACATTGACCCAAGTATCAAATCAATCACATAGAAATTAAATTTAAGTATTTAGACATGGTTAAGACAACCTGCTGAAGTTCAAACTCAGCATCAGAATGGGAAAGAAAGGGGATTTAAGTGACTGTGAATGCAGAGTGATTGTTAGTGCCAGACAGATTGGTCTCTGTATTTCAGAAACTGCTGATCTACTAGGATTTCCTCACAAAATCGCCTCTGGGGTTTACAGGGACTGTTCTGAGAAAGAGAAAATACATACAAAAGAAATACAGCGAGCAGCAGATCTCAGGGCAAAAAGTACCTCAATGGCAAAAGGTCAGAGGACTGCTTCAAGCTGCTAGAAGGCAATAGTAACTCAAATAACCACCAGTTACAACCAAGGGCCCCTTATACGGCAGTTAGATTTGACCCTTAGTAACAACTGAGCATCGCTGAAACACCACAGCCTACCTGAGTATTGTTGCTGACCATGTCCATCTTTATGACCACAGCATATCTATCTTTTGATGGCTGCTTCTAGCAGGATAACGCACCATGTCACAAAGCTCAAATCATCTCAAACTGGTTTCTTAAACATGACAATGAGTTCACTGTACTCAAATGGCCTTCACAGTCACCAAATCTCAATCCAGTAGAGCATATTTGGGATGTGGTGGACCAGATTTGCATCATGGATATGCAGCCAACAAATCAGCTGCAACTGTGTGATGCTATCATGCCAACATGGTCCAAAATCTCTGAAGAATGTTTCCAGCACCTTGTTGAATCTATGCCCTGAAGAATTAAGACTGTTCTGAAGGCAAAAGAGGTCCAACCCAGTACTAGCAAGGTGCACCTAAGAAAGTGGCAATGAGTGTATAGAGATATTCCTGCTGCTGTCAAGTTCTTAACAAGTTCAGGGTTGGGCTTTACAGCAGATGTTCACTTTACATTTGGTGGAATTAAACCATGAAATGAAAGCTTCAAGCTCCTTTCTTACCACATGCAGTGTGTTACATCACAGTTTAGTCTGGGCTGCAGTTGGCTCAGGCCAGTTCCCAGGATTTCCAAGAATGACGCAATGCAGTGTAAATAAACACCACATTTAAAAATGGTTTCCATGAATGATAACAATGAATTAATTATTTTGAGCTGATTAAGAAGATACTGACAGCAGTGACTGAAAATGGTACTTAATGGTTAAAAGGAGCTGATCCTCTTTTACACACATATGAATGAATGAATGAATGAATGAATGAAAGAAAGAGAGATCCTTTTCAATACGCTGTTCTGTGTTTATTACGCCGTACATCAGCAGCAGTGCACTGGTTCCTACCAGGATAGCTAACATAGCATGGGGAAGCCAACAGTAGAGGTTCAGTAGTTTGGAAGAATTTCATCAGTTGAGCTCGAGCTCACACTTATGTTGAGTGTGGCACTTGCTGGGAGGCTTTTATTGCAATATTACTGCAGCAATAACATGTTGTCATCAACTAGATTAATATTATTTCACCAGTGATGTCCTGTTAGGGCAAGCAAGGCAAGCAGCATTTGCCCTGTCAAATTTTAAAATAGACATGAATTAAAACTGAAGCCAGGGTATTGGTATCAAATTGAAACTGAAAGAAGTTGGATTAGTGCATCCCTAATGTGACTAAGTTAATTTTATATTTGTTGACAATGATATTGGCTTGGTGCTGCCCTCCACACCTATTATCGTTAATGTATGCACATTTAAAGGGCAAGTATGTACAAGAACAGAACTACATTGCCAAATATAAATTACTGCAGATAAAAAATAAATAAATAAATAAAAATAATAATAGTCATCATCATCATCATCATCATCATCATCATCATCATCATCATCCTTTGTCTATGGTGGTGCTAACTGAACCATATAAAGATAATGAACCAGCGCTAGGGCTGGGAAGTATGGGCCAGAAAAAAAAAAAGTTTCACTACAGTGCTTCACAAACAGATGTACAAGGGCAGCTAGAGAAAATTTTCAGGCTCTGTTATTTACAGTGCAGGAGGTACCCTCCGGGGGGTTTCCACCTTTGAATTGTTTGTGGCCACAAACCTTTAGGTGTGTTTGACCTATAATTAAACAAAGCTGGGTGAATGAAATGTCCAACCACCACCGCACCACTGAAGCTCCCCACAGGGTTCTGATGTGGTCTTCCTCCTAATTCCTGTTTGAACACAAGCTTAAAAGTTGTTCAAGTGAAATGGAAGCAGAGCTGAAAATGGGAGTAACAGATGAATGCCTCAGTGACAGTTGCAGCTCTGTTAATGTTCTCCAGCACAACTGCTTGGCACACTGCTGTGCAAAATGTTATTGTATGGATTAAGTGTGGACTTTTGGTGCACATTTTATGCTCAAGATTGAATATTTTATAATCAGTTTAACACTAAATGCTGATTGTCTGCTGGACGATATGGTACATTTGAACATGTTGTGGAGAAGTTCTTGTATGTTTAGGCTCACACACACACACACACACACACACACACACACACACCTGCAGCAAGCATTGCCTTGAGTACACAAATACTCAAATTGCAGCTGCATGTACAGTAGAAAATTTTACAACACATCCATCCTTGTGAATAATGAGGGTTACAGGCCTGATTAAGTATCGTTTTCAACCTTTGAAATCCAGCATCTCTTTAGTGCACCAAGCAGCGCGCGCACACACACACACACACACACACACACACACACACACACACACACACACACACACACACACACAGGCTGACTGTAACATGGATGTCTGTTGGCAGAAAATGACAGTGATAATATGCAAATCTAGAGAACCATCTGGTCGGTGCAATGGTTAACGCCAATTGGTAGAGGCCAAGAATTTTTTTCTGATTAAAATTCATCTCATGTATCTGTTTCTGTCCGAGTACCTGTGTGAGTTTAAATGAAACCTTAGGTTGGTTATCAAGAAAAGGCTTTATAGATGTAGGACTGGAACGGAGGGTAAAAGAAGGGAAAGCAAGAATTTATTGAAATTGGAGGAGGGTAAATGTTGTGTAATTCTGGCAAAACTGCTGCTGTGTTTAAGGAAGATAAATATTCTAGTGTGTATGGCCACAGTAAACTGCACCACAACCATGGTTTCCATCCATCCATCCATCCATCCATTCGCTTATCCTGTTCAGGGTCGCGGGGGGGGCTGGAGGCTATCCCAGCTGTCATAGGGTGAGAGGCAGGGTACACCCTGAACAGGTCGCTAGCCTGTCACAGGACTAACACAGAGAGACAAACAACCTTTCACAACCTCATTCACACCTATGGGCAATTTGGAGTAGCCAAATAACCTAACCCCAGTAAGTGCATGTCTTTGGACTGTTGTCCAAGGAAACCCACGCAAGCACGGGGAGAACATGCAAACTCCACACAGAGAGAGGGAAAGGCCTGGGCCAAGGTGGAATTGAACCTAGGCCTTCCAGATGACATTCTAACTGTTAGGCAGCAGAGCTAACCACTGCGCCACCGTGCTGCCCACCATGGTTTCTAATGTGAATGATATACAGCTGCATATTCAGTTCCTACTCAGTGCAAAAACAAAATGAAATAAGAAATTGAGTACAGGGACAAGAAACTGGCTTCTTGTCATTGGATCCCAGTTAAATCCAGAATTGAATTTAAAATCCATCTCTTCACATACAAGATCTTGAATAATCAGGTCCTATCTTATGTTCAAGACCTCCTAGTACCACATCACGCCTATATAGCACTTTGCTCTCAGACTGCTGGCTTACTTGTGGTTCCTAGGGTTTTTAAAAGTGGAGTGGGAGGCAGAGTCTTCATCTTTCAGGCCTCTCTTCTATGGAACCAGCTCCCAGTTTGGATTCAGGAGACAGACATGCTCTTTATTTTTAAGATCAGGCTTAAAACTTTCCTTTTTGATTAAGTGACCTTGAACCTCTCTTAATTACGCTGCAATAGGCCTAGGCTGCTGGGGGATTCCCATGATGCACTGAGTGTTTCCTCTTTACACACCACTTTTCAGTCTCTGTTTATACACCACTCTACATTTAATCATTACTTATTAATCTCTGGCTCTCTTCCATAGAATGTCTTTTGTCCTGTCTCCCTCCCCTCAACCCCAACCAGTCACAGCAGATGACTGCCTCTCCCTGAGCCTGGTTCTGCCGGAGATTTCTTCCTGTTAAAAGGGAGTTTTTCCTCCCCGCTGATGCCAAGTGCTTGCTCATAGGAGGGTCGTTTTGATTGTTGGGCTTGTCTCTGTGATTAGTGTAGGGTCTTACAACATAAAGTACCTTGAGGCGACAGTTGTGATTTGGCACTATATAAATAGAATTGGATTGAACTGAGTTTTATATTTGCAGTTCCAACCTTCCACCTGTACAAGATAATGATGAATGAATGTAATAGTTTTGGCCCTTGAGCCCTTGAGTGCACATGAAAGGATGACTAAGAGATCACTCAATCAATGTCATGTACTGGTGGAATTGAGTACTCACTGGTGGAACATAGAAAGACATTCAAGCAAGTTTATTCACAGATTCGGAGGGTACAGAATTTGGGCAGCAATCACAGGGCCAGAGAATGACAGGGGAGAAACCCAGGAGGGTCCTTGGGCACACATTTTCCACTAACTCACAGAAGGGATTGTGTAATAGGCGTGGTCCGCACAAATTTTCAAAGCGCAAACTTGGCACCAGACCTCAATACCTATTACTGACGCAACAATCTGGCAGTGACTGATGCCTCACTTCAGTCTTAAGTAGGCAGCCTTGAGGATGACATGAGGAACAGGTGAGTTAATCAATGAATCTCTTGCAGGTGAGAGCTTGGAACACCTCTGAAACAGGTAAGTCACACACCCACTGACACACATACACAGGGAAGAACGACAGAATGCAGGCCAGCACAGGAGGAGCCAGTGACCATGACAATCCAACAACATATAAATCTGAACATATACATGACAAGTGTTAATATACATTAAAAAAAACAAATGAGCATGAAATCAGTGAAAGCCATCATGTTCACATGTGATCATTTTACATACGTTATGAATAAATATTCCTAATACACAGTCCTTTTTTATATTACCTTTATAAATTAGTCTATAATTATTTAACTACACCTATCCAGAAGTATTGTTTTTTAAATATCATTATTTACAGTTATCCGTTTAATGATAATGGATAATTTAATTTAGACTGTTGTGAGACAGGTTAGTTTTACCCTACTGATGATGTGTTGCTGCAATAGTAATCCTGCTCAGACCCAATTTAATGTACATTACAAACATATAAATATTTAACACCCTACTTTATTCAAATGGTGCAATACTTTTATCAACAGATAAAAAAAAGAAAGAAAAAAAAACAGAATGTCAATGGCATTCAATGACATTTTAAGGTTACAGTAATGTTTTACGAGCAAAACGTTATCATTTCTGTTGTAACTAGCCATCTGTACTGTATAAACTAATGAGAATTTAAAACCACTGAGGAGTCAAGAGGCGCACAAACAGTCGCATTCAGAATAAATGAATCTTACTCTGATTCTTGTGAAAATAGAAAAAAAAAGTGCCCATAAAAACAACAAATATGACCTTGACATTGTAGATAAACTGTGTTTGTGCAAACATAGTAGTAGTCTATTTGATAATACATAAAATAATTGGCAGCCCAACAGATACTTTTTAATCAGAGTAAAGCATCAAGTCAGTTTAACTTTGGGGATATTGATCTGGTCAGTTAAGTAGCAGAAGAGGTTGTTAATCAGTTTCAGCTGCTTTGGTGTTAAAGAAATTAACACCAGCTGTTTTGCATTTATCTAGAGTCAGTGTCACTACTGGTAGCATGAGGTGATACTTGGACCCTACAGAGCTTGTACAGGTAGTCCAGCTCCTCCAGGATGGCACATCAATAAGTGCCATTGCCAGTGCCCATATGCCATCAATATGCTGGCATTTGGCATTTGCCATATAATGCCAGAATTGGCAGGTCCACCACTGGTGCTCTGTGCTTTTCACAGATGTGTATGTTGGGTCCATACAGACTACTGAGTGCCATTTTGAGTTCAGTGAAATTTCAGCAAAATAGACTAGACTGCCACATATTTTTTTTTCCTTTGATTTTCAGGGTGTCTTTGAATTCAGCCATCTGTAGGCTGATAAACAATGTTCCCAACACATTACCCAATCCATATCAGTAAAGAGAGAGCATGTTTATTCCCCCCATTGAGCAGTGTAGTAAAAGGCCATTTTCACCTTAATTTTGATAAATGTCCAGCCACAGGTCAAGCATAATATTAAGTCAGCAGCATTTGTGGTGAAAGCAAACAAACCTGTGCACGCACTGCCAAATTCTCTGTTTTCCTCTGTGATTACTTTTTGTATTTGGGATCCATAGGTAGGGGTACAAAAGATGAGCCATAGTATAATTTTCAATGGCATTGGCAGAGAAGATTTGACAAGTTTTTCATGGGCTCAACCCACATACTCGACTCTGCTGCTCAGCCCACAAATGCATTTTCCTTCCAAATGTGGCACCATTTAAGGGGAAATAAACAGGCTTTCCAAAAGTATAAGATTTATTGCCAAGAAGCATTGTTACAATAAAGAAATAATTGACCAAATTCAAGTTTCCTTACTTTCTGTGCTGAATTTAGTTTTATTTGCAATTTATTTGTGTGAATTGTTGATGGACAGACTCACAGACAAATCACCATTGCATAAGCTTATTAGTCCTTCAGCTGGATGAGCTAAAAAATAATTAACAGTTTGATCATGAAGGCAACATGCTAGTAATTGTGTTTTGTTTTTTTTTTCTTGGTTAGCTAGCTCTAAGCTATAATAAAGTACCTATATTTTATGTACGGCTGCAACTAAAGATTAGTTTTAATTAAATTGTTTGTTTTGAAAATGTCATTATTTTGCCAACTCCAAATGTCTTATTTTCTCTAAATTAGTGTTACAAAATGAAGCAAGTCCTCACACCGGAGGAGTAATAAGCATGCCATGAAGCTCCTGGCGCACATTTTTTGTGCTGATGTGAATGCCAGAGGAGGTTGGGACTCTGCAGTAACTGTGTTGATGACTTTTGCACACTATGCACCACAGCACTCAGCAAACCTGCTCGGTAGCCTTACATGTTCGTCCACTTTGTGGCTGAATTGCTGCGATTGCTCAAAGCTTCCATTTTGCAATAATACCACTTACTGTTGATTGTGGTATGTCGGGAAGAAATATCATGATCTGACTTCTTGCAATAATGGCATCCTATTACAGTACCACATTTGAATTCAGTCAGTCAGTCAGTGACCCATTCTTTCATAAATGTTTGTAAAGGCAGACTGCATGGCTAGGTGCCTGATTTTATACACCTGTGGCAATGGGACTGAAAACACCTGAAGTCAAAGATTAAATGGTGTGGCCCAATACTTGTGTTCATATAGTGTATGTTAAGCTGAAATGAAGCTGGAAACAGATGGAAAGTTGAGCCTGAATTTCAAGTCAGTGTAGTCTGTTTTGGTTCAGGTAAATTTGAATCTTATTATTCTTGCCTGTCCTCAGTTTGGGTGCAACTCTGCTTTGTGTTTGGTGCATTTCTACAGCAGAGAAGATCCTGCTGTATGAAACTTAAAAAAAAAAGTGAAACAATATGTAGACATTTTCAACACATACAGTTTTTTTTTTTCTTCCCCATTACCCTTAAGACAGTCCCGTGACACGACAGTCTCCTTGTGCTGCTAATAAATGAACCACAGGCCATCAAAAAAAACCAAACAAGCAAACATACATTCATGTTTCCTCAAGTTCCCAGCATTCCCAGCTGCAGTGTTGACACGACGCACGTGAGACAGAAGCAATGTGTGGAAAACTACAAACATCACCGTATCAACCAAGTGTGAAGCATCTTTCAGAACTCAGCCTGGAGCCTTGGACCAACCTGCTCATCAAAAACAGAAGGGGAATTACCCTGGCCTGGTGAACACACACACACACACACACACACACACACACACACACACACACACACACACACACACACACACACACACACACAAAGACACAGGTTTAATGAATCCCAGCTGTGATGAATTGTTGCGTGATACAGCAAGACAACAATTAATGTGAAGAGGAGGCAGGACATGTTGACCCACTAAACAGAGAAAAAGAGCATGAAAGAGAGAAATGCAAAGATGGAGGGAAGGTGAGAGACATTAGAAAGAGAGGTTAAGAAGAGAAAAAATCCAGAGAGAGACATAAAATTGCTTAGGTACAGCAGAAAAAAAATAGCAGCTGTTTGGATCTGGTGTAAGATTACTCTAAATATGTTAGTCAGTTTCTAATAGGTCACTGTGTGCTATCTTAATCTAAATATGTGACATTTATTTTATAACATTAAAAAGAGACTTCATATAGACAAATCACTCAACACAACATCAGCTTAATCACTCTAGACATGCTCCACACTGAAGAGACAAACCACTCTAAACAGAATTACTGTGTGTTATTCTGAAAGGCCTACACGGCTCAGATAGTCAACACGAATACATTTCTGCAAAGCCTGAAGCCAGATGAATTAAGAAAGAACTGAAGGCCAAATGTTTCTGTGTTTGAACTTTACTTTGCAACCTTTATTTCACTACAGTGTTGACATGAACCCAAACCTACCCATATAACTCAAAGTTTCTCTCAGTACTGTGGGTGCCTGTGAAATCCGTTTTTCATTATGTCATTGGAGCAAATGTTGACTTAAAGTTTGCAAGTCTTGACTCACTATTTCACACACAAGATTTATGAGAATTTGATTTCAGCATTTAACCTTTAGTAAGGTCTAAGAGAAGAAAACCTGCAACATGCTAATCACAAGTTGGTGGTGGTGGTGGTGGGAATCCTGGAATAAGTCTCTTAACATTTTATGTTCCATTACTTGTCCATATTGTATTTGTTTGTGTACAGAGAAACAATTTGAGTTTATGAGACACTTAACAAGTAATGAACAAGTAACACGCAAACAACTAATCCTGCTTGGTCACAAACAAGTCTGCAAAGAAGAAACTGCAGATGAGGCCACAATACCACCAGAAACTGAGTCATTTCTTGTGTCCCAAAGCTTGCTTGCTTTCCTCATCTCTATATCAAGCATTCCATACTAGTTCAGTAAGAATGTCTTCTGGGCTAACCTCCAAACTAGCCTGGGAAGTTTTTTTATTTTTTTTTCTCCATTTCTTTGCAGGATAACGCAAATGCGTCAGGGTAAAAACACAGATACAGTCGTCCCTGTGCAAACGACAGCAGAGGTTGCTTGTACAAGCTGTTGCTACGACCTACAGCGACACGTTAAAGTAAAACAACTGTGTGATTAAGTGCATGTAAAATGTACCCTAGTGTCCTCACATGAAGAGCGGGCGGGAGCATTCAAAGACTGGATGTTAACCCAAACCATGATCTCATCCTAACGTGGGATTCATGATAGTGCATTTGTGTCTGTACAATTATTTGGCTACAAAAAAGCCAAAAGCATTTTGGATGTGCATGTTATGCAGAAGTGGCTGCAGTGGACACTTATAATTCTTTAGTTCTTAACACTGACTCCAAATAACAGTTACACTTCAGTTCTTTGTCATAACCCCTTTGGTCACAATACACAAATTTTGGCAGGAAAAAATTAATCTTCTGCCTACATAATCTTTTTAGGTAGGATATGTCGGATATATGTGGCTATTACAGTACAATATTTAACTATAGAAAGTGATGTACTCACTTGTGTATACAGTGACCAAAGCTGCTCTTCTCCATGTGTGACTGAAGGACCAAAAACAGCACAAACACAAGTAGCATACAGACTGGCTGTTTCAAATTATTTTTGACATTGCAGTCTAAAGCTCTGCATAGGCTTGGCGTAGGACTCATCCCTTAATGACAGATGCACAATCAGCTAGCCATGCATCAGCGTTCTTAGCCCTGAACAGTGACCTGCCACTCAGTCTTGCACATCCGATTAAGAGCTGATCTGTTTCATGCATGCACAACTCAGGAGAATACTGCAGTGAGTCTGGCATGCCTCCAGCACGAGTATAAACGGTGACAGGGCTATGATGACATCACTGTTCATGCACAACGTGATCATGACCAGCGCAGTGATGATAATCTAGCTGGTAGATTGTGTATCACAAACCACAGTCTTCCAATTTACAGTCAAGTGTGTTAGGACACCTTCACACCCTGCTTCCTAACAGAGACTTTGTTGTTCCTTAAAGGTGGGAATGGTTGTATTTACTGAAAGGTCGTATCACATGGTGCAATCAAACTTCAGAATATGAAGGGATTCAGCTAGAGGACTTGTTGTACTGATGTGAAACTGCAACTGCAACCAGAAACTTTGTGACACTGCTGTAGTCATCGAGTTACAACAACTCCTTAAAAATAGCTTTCAGACATTTTTTACAGCGCAAAAATGTCAAAAAGCAGTTGTAATGCTGTACCATTTTCATCAAAACCCACTACTGTTGTAACAGCTCAATATATAACCAACAAATAGGACTTAGATTATGCTTTGACTTGTTCAGGAGACAGCATGAATGCCTGCCATATTAGTCTCCAACTCTCTGATGTGTGTTTGACTGTTTTTTTTTCTCAAAATATATACTATTTTAAGAAGGTAAAACACCTAAAGCCCTAAAAATAACAAAATGTTTTAATGTAGTGCTGCATTGCATCTGTCAGCAGGTCAGAGCATAGCTAGCCGAGCTAAACACTTGCCTAGTTTTCACTGCAGACTCTGTAAAAGGAACAAACAAATAGTGCAATAATCACCTCCCCACAAGCATTTTAATAGATGAATTCAATCACACCAACAGCCACAGCAGCTGGCCAAAACACACAGTAAAACGCACACACATAACAATACACACAGCAGGGAAGCACATAAATATATAGATAGTGAGCAATGCTGTACAGTTTCTTACACTGCATGCGTGCACTCACACAAAATCACACTGAGATTTGGCCACCCGCTCATCTAGCTAATAAAGCCTTTGGGTCACAGCCCAGTGAGAGGCTGGGTTTGAGGGGCTGTGCAGAGTAAACAGAGCTTTAAAAACAATAACACATCACTTGTGAAAGATTCTGAGTCTGCAGCGGCTCTCTGCACTAATAAACTTTGTATTAGCAGGTGACTTTATTATTTGGACCTCAGGGGAAATGTGTGGAGGTGTTTGCTTTTGGAGTACAACAAGGACCTGCCACATCATTTAAGATAAAACACACACATTCAGACAGCAAAATCGCTCACAGACAGACGCTCACGGCTCACCATTTTTTACTACATAAATCGGATTAAATTTTATGTCCTGACACACTTAAGCATTGCTTTGAACAAACTTCTTTTGCAATCAGACATCACATATCTAAAATGTATTTAAAATCTAAAATAAAATAGTGAGCATGCCTCCAACAGTATACACACATAAAGAGGCTGTGAAGCTCAAAGAAATTATAATTTAAACATACTTTGGATCAAATGCAAGCTGCAACCTATGTCACCTAATAGAAAACTATGAATTTACACTGTCCTGTTAAATTTTTTTGTGCCTCTGCTGGCTCAAGGAGTGACATAGGTTGTCATAGATTGGTCATGGGACAAATGATTGGCAAAGGAGCAAAGCTAGAAAAAGTCTTCCAAATGTCCAAATTCATCAAATGCACCAGCTGCTGCTTGGTTAATGTGCAAAGTCTAAGACTGCCGTGCATTTGGAACAACTCCTTGTAGTCTAAATGGCATAAATTCATGTGGGAGCGTCCACAGCTATGAAAACATGGAGGTGTTTCTCCCATTACCAAAATTTAATCCACTTAGGTGACAAATGCTGCAGATTTTCTGCAGCATTAATCCTGTTTTATTTGCAACTGTTGCATTTTTTTTCTTATATTTGTTTATGTTCTTTATAGATTTTTAATCACCCTTTTATCAACATCATCTGATAATGTCTCTGATTGGAGTAGGCAGCACAGAGCCTGGAGCAGAAAAGCCCAACTTAACAGAGAACATTGATAACCACCGTTGTGATATCTCAGACTGGGAGATAGCGAACACAAGGAAAACCTGGCTGTGCTGAACTTTCTTTGTGGTATAGCCCTCAGATCTGTCAGCCCAAGAGGAGAAGACAAGAAATTTGACTGTGAGCGATGATCTCTAGCAAGGATGGATCCTTCTTAATGAGTGATAAGATAATGCTTAGAATGGACACACAATAGTCCTTATACGATCAGACACTTTATCACTTTATTACTGTATATTATTGCACTTATATCCATCTCTGCACTGATAGGGTGAGATGCAGGGTACACCCTGAACAGGTTGCCAGCCTGTCGCAGGGCCAACACAGTGACAAACAACCTTCTTTTTAACATTTGATGTGTTCAGATTTTCTAAGATATCTGGTCTGAGGCACTTCTACAATTTTTTTGTTCAAACTCAAGTATGAAAATATGGATGATTTGTGCACATGCAACATCTGTGAATAAGACCCAAAGTATTCAGAAACATTACTGATGTAGCGTTTTTCTCCTTATGAAATTAACATTGCTGATTGTTGGATGGATGAGAGAATATCTACAATCTACAGCTAAGTAGGGCATTTTTCCTTATTTATGTTCTCCTAACCATGGCTGGTCATCAAGCGCAGTCCACTTGGATATGTTATGGGAAAGTGAGGTTTTTTTTGACAGTGGGCTGTCTCTGTAGGTCTTACTTCTCCAGTGCTTGCTAAAAACTGTGGTGTGACCATTCAGATGCTAATTAATTGCATGTATTAATTGCCACATTTGTATTAATACGTGGAGTCCTACCATGGAAGTTCTACCCAAATGCCCCACTGATACTGGTATTAAGAAATGTGCATCTTTTATCTTTTTGCATTACTTTATGGATTTTGCTTTGGTGTCATCCATCACTTTCCTCCAATTTCTACATACTGATGGGCAACAAGGTGCACAACAGATCAAATAGGACAGTAAATTTTACTGTGACTTAAAGGCTCAATAACTTGTGAAATCCCTGACGGAGGCACAAAGCCACACAAAAGCGCACGCGGCCATGTTCCATTTCCATGAAGTTCAGGTCGCTTCACTTTGCCACAGTTTCCACAAGCCAGGGGAGAGATGAAATAACGTTCAGACTGACAAAGAAAAAACACACTCCCCATCCAAAGAATGAGCTGGGAAAACAGGCGAGCCGCGCAGCAAGTGAGGTGGAAAAGTATTCTTCACATGAAGAATCCACACAAAAGGCCAGGCACACTGGAGACTGAAGGATGTAGCCACAAAATCCTGGCCCTAAAAACCACACAAAAAAATAATAACAGTTGATCTTTGGAGGCTAGAAAAAAAATATATCAGTCCCCGATGCATTTTAATGCAGAGTAGTAAAATTAGAATGTCTGCTGTCTTTTTCCTAATCCAAGCCGCGCCAACATTAATACACCTTAGAATATGAAAACAATGTTATTTCATCTGGACATTGAGTATTTGTGAGTGTGTTTGCATGTGTAAAATTAAATCTAGAATGATGAGGAAGAGCCAAGTTTAAAAACCACATACGCACAATGGAATCTGTGCTATGTTTGTTTTGTTGTGTTTAATACCAGACCCCCGGTATGAGGGCTGACAGAACAGTGAAACAGGAGCTGAACGCAGGCCAGACACAGCCAGGGAATGAGACCAAAACGTACTCACTCACACCTTCCTCAGCCTCGGCTGAGGCATACATCATTTGTCACATCTACGCTAATCCTGACACCATATTACAGGAGAGCTTTCTCCAAAAGAACACTTAGGAGATGTCAAAGTTAGAAGAGGTCATTTTAGGGTCTTCTCAGGGTTACTTGTATTATACTCTAGAAGTCCTAAGAAGCACACTAGTAGGGAAGTGCACAACTAGATGTCTAGTTGTTGTTGCTCTTGTTTGTCACATTGCCACAACTCAGTGCATTTAGCGTGTAGACAAGGTCACGATGACTTGTTGATGTTTAAAGTGGGCAGCAGAATGGGGAAGAAAGGTGATTTAAATGACTTTTAGGATTGAATGGTTTTCTGTGCCAGACGGGCTGGTCTGAATAGCTCAGAAACTGCTGATGTGGGATTTTCCCACACAACCATCTCTGGGGTTTACAGAAAATGGTTCAAAATAAGAGAAAATATTCAGTGAGCGACAGTTCTCAGGGTCAAAACACTTCGTTGATGCCAGAGGTCAAAGGTGGAGCTGCGTCAATCTGATAGGATAACAACAGTAACTCAATTAATCACTTGTTACATGCAACCCTACTCTGAATCTACATGTAACCAAGGCATGCAGAAGAGGTGGGGTGGCTGTGGCTCAGGAGGCAAGGCAGGTCATCTGTTAATCAGGAGGTTGGTGGTTTGATCCCTGGCTGCTACAGTCTGCATTCCAAAGTGTCCTTGGGCACGATACTGAACCCCAAGTTGTTCCCATTGTGTTCATTGAAATGTGTGTGTGTGTGTGTGTGTGTGTGTGTGTGTGTGTGTGTGTGTGTGTGTGTGTGTGTGTGTGTGTGTGTGTGTGTGTGTGTGTGTGTGTGAATGTTAGATAGAAAGGGCTGTTATGAATGTCTGTGTGAATGAGACATGCTGTATAAAGCATTTTGAGTGCTCATGTAGAGTAGAAAATGTCCATTTACCAAAAGCAATTCAGAAAGTACAACATGTCAACCCTTGAAGCAGATGTGCTACTGCAGTAGAAGACCACACCAGGTGCCACTGCCAGCTTAGAACAGGAAACTGAGGCTGCAATTCACAATACTGAACAACAGAAGATTGAAATGTTGTTGGTGTGATTTCTGCCACAAAGTGTTGATGGTAGGGTCAGAATTTAATGTAAATAGCACGAAAGCATGGAACCATCCTACCTGTATCAATGGAGGTAATGGTGTGGGGGGTATTTTCTTGGCACACTTTGGGGGACTTAGTGCCAGTTCAACCACCACAGCCTACCTGAGTATTGTTGCTGACCATATCTATCCCATTATGACCACAGTGTACCCATCTTCTGATGGCTGCTTCCAGCAAGACAGCAGAGCTGCCACAGAGCTTGGATCATCTCAAACTGGTTTCTTGGTTGGACTTGGATGGGGATACCCTATGGTACTGTATAGTGATGTGGTATTGTGTAGAATAGCAGGACATTTCCTAAATTTTCAGTGATGTGGTGAGGGCGAACTTGCAGTTTGTTGGCGTCACAGAGGGAGATGTAGAGGACAGAAGGAGATGGAAGTAAATCATCTGTTATGCTGACCCCTAACATGAACAAATGCAAGAAGAAAATGTGTCAAATGAACTTTAAATCTGGCAATCTGCAGAGCCAACCTTCACTGATTTTATGAAGTAGCAATTTAAAGTGTACATATATATGTGATTAAAATCCCTGCTGTTCAGTTTGCAGATGGAGCCAATTATTTTTAATATCATTTCATAAAAAAAACTTGAACAGTTCTCAGACAAAGACTTGTGTAAAGAGAATGCCAGTTTTGATTTTATGTGAATGACAGGAACCACGGTCACTGATGGGAGAGAAAACTCATCTATGCTTCTCCACATCCAAACAGACAGGCGAGTAATTTTAGACTACAGGAGAACAAATTGGCCTCTTTCTCCCACTCAAGTCAATCAAGTGAGTAAGGGGGCATGGAGAAAGAGACAGATGGACTGACAGAGAAGGAGAGGAGGGTAAACACTGGACAAAGTTCAAGTGAAAGGACAACAGAGATTTTAAAAATTAGCTTACAATAAAGACAACTGTAGAAACCGGTTAATCACAAACTTTAAAAGAAGATAGGGGCAGTTAAAAAAAATTGAAATCTGTCCCTCCATTCTCCCACTGGTGGTCCGTGTTCCCACTGTTGCCTCTCTTGATTTAATTGCTTGGGTAGGAGTGAGATCAGAGCAGCAGTTCAGCAGTAGGCTTCTATCAGACTTGAGAAACAATAACAAAAATGAAATTAAAGAGATGAGAGAAAGGGGAAAAAAAGGAAAGAAAGAACAGGAAATCAGTGATGCATGACAAAACATGCATTAAAGTATAAAAATGGAAGAAGACAAAAAGCATACGAGAAAGAAAGAGGGTGAGAGGGAAAGCAAAAGCAAAAAGGAGCTGGTGGTCCATTTCCTTTTTTTAAGTTATGTTTAATTGCCCAAGTAGGAGTGAGTTCAGTAGATCAGTAGTAGGAGTAGCAGACCTTCATCAAAGCAACAGTCACTGCTTATTAGAATATTATTACAGAACAGCAGCAGCCAGCCAGTGGGCTGATTACTGACTGGGTCCAATGGGAGGCCTCATTTGACTGGAATGTACGGAGGCTGAAATGGAGAACAGGGATAAACACAGAAATACCATTTATAGACTTGGTGCTTTAATATGCTTTCATAAAAACTGTGTGTCCAGTCTTTCTTTTGCCATCATGCAGCAGCTTTTCATTGATCTCCTCACAAAAATTTTCTAGAAACAGCAACAACCTGTAGCTTATCTTTCCATCTAATGAATGCAATTACATATGAAAAATTCCTAAAAATTCCAAAATATTCATAGAACATGAAAAATTCTTATTGTTTCTGGAATAGCTGATGGATGATTTTCATATAGGTTACGCAAATGTACACACAGAAAATGTGCTGCACACTTAAAAATAAACAAAATCAGAAACTATGAAATGAATTTGAGCCAAACATGACCCAGAGATACAAAACAAGCAGAACAAATCACGGCTCATATTTTTTTGCAAACCATTCTTTATGGATATTTTGTAAGTGCCAATGACTGTATGGGAGGTTAAATGCAGGAATGGGGCTAATTAAACCAGTATGTGAAATGTGATAGACCACTCAAACCATCCTCAAGCGAAAAATGGACAAAGTTACAGATAAGTAAAATATATTACCTTTAATTGGGACACTGGAGCCAACACAGCATAGCTGATCAAAATACAGACTCGATCTAGGAATACCAATTCTATGATGAAACCCAAGTAAAACAGCATGCTGGGCAATTAGCATTACCTACAGGAAATCAGATCCCATCTCCTCCACCAATCAGGACAAAGACTAAATTCAGGCTGATTGGTTGGTTGACGAGGGGAAATTAGGCAAAGCAATGCCAGATATTTATTCTCAGATTTGATATGGCTGGTTGATGTCATCCTCTACCACACACACAAAGACATATAAGCACGCAAGCAGTATGCCTCCACAACACGTAACGCATGAGCTTTCCAAACTCAGGCACACATGGAAACACGCGCACCTAGTGTGGTCCACTCAGCGACCACCGTGGCTGGACGAGAAGTAGAAAACCACAGGCATCCAGTCATTCCTGACTGAGAAAATATTCATGGAAAAGTTGAATTTGGTAGAATGCAGTGAGTGTGTGACAACAAGACAAAGTAACAACATCAAATGTTTCTAACTTTTAATACTATACATGCACATTTTTAACATATTTTCTGGATATAAAGATGCATAAGGGAGGGGGGGGGGGGGCATTATCCTTGAAGATTATCCTTGAAGATTATCCTTGAAGATTATCCTTTAAATCCATGAAAAATTCCAACCTGTTTCGACAAAACAGAAACAGAACGTTTTGTTTCCAAATCATTTAAAGCGTAAAATAGCACAAAATCAACACATCAAAAGCCGATGCAGAATTTTTTTTGTTTGTTTTTGGAAGAAAAAAAAAAAAAAAGCAGCAGCACTAAAAGACAGGAAAAGTTGAATAGGCATAAAGAAACACTACTTTCATCTCTGAGCTCAATAACAAACTGGAAAAACTGTCATGTGTTCTGACAGCTTTGAAATGATTTCTAGAAATCATGGCTACTGAGACAACACAAGGGGAGCACCCTACTTGTTATCATATGCTGCCATCAAGACAGTTTTTTTTTCCTTTCTTTTTGAGAAGCACGTCAGAGTCCGGGTGGTATACTGAGCTGCAAGCAATCCAGACTCATCACCAACTGAAAACACGGAGCAGTAGAACAAAAACAACAAAAGAGACTCCAAACTGTTGAAGAAGAAAAATTGAATCCTTTAACAAGAATGGGAAAACATTTTTTTTTTAAACCACAACAACTGTAACACAGTGGCAAATGTGATCAAACTCAACCTTTCTGAAACATGTTGCTGGCAATAAATTCAAAATAAGACTTCTCAAATTTTAACATTTGGGTTTGTGCACAATGTATAATTTGCAGTTGTTCAAAGCTGAGGTTATTTCCTGCTTTCATTGTCCTTCTTTTAATGCAAATGTATGTGAGCTCGTTCAGGCTTTTAATTATTTCAGAGACACAAATCACTGAACTAATTAACTTTTTCCTCCCATGTGCAAACATGGACGTCCAAACATGGACGTCCCTTAATGGGAAACAGCGGATTGACTGGCCTGAAATCCTTATTATCCATACTGTAGGAGGCAGGAACAGGCAGAAAAAGTAATGATGTTTCTTACAAAGTAAAACAATTTTTTTTAAAAAAGTAAAATACTTCTTTGTTGTTAATAACTACTGTAAAAAAAAAAAAATTGATCACAGCACCAGGGAACAAACAGCTGTACGTGAAAAGTGTCCATAATATGACTAGTTTTTAAAGTTGCTTTTCTGATTTTGAATTTTTTTTTTTTTTTTCCTCCGGGCTTTTTTCAAATGTGAGATCTCTTGGGTAGTTTAGTCAAACAAGTTCCTTGCCAAGTTGAATATCCACTATTTGGCATGTCTGTGCTAATATAACTTGGATCACAAGTGTAAGTCCTTGCCAGAAACCACAATGGTGTCAGCTGGGGTGATGTGGATGATTTTTTGGAGAATTATGTCTGGGATCTCAGTCTGGGCTGTATCACTTTTGAAGTCCTGGGTTCAAATTTGGTCAAATAACAATGAAGCATGGATTAAAACCTAAATCAAATGTATCACTTTCAGTGAACTGTCTCTTGTCTCTTTGCCTGTGCCCTTCATTTTTATTTTTATCAGACTTAACCAAGTCGTTTTTCACCCCAGTCTCCTGGGTGAAAGTCCTGGATATGACTTATGGGAAATTTTGTGGCTTTTTCCATGATCTGCAATAAAAAAAAAAAAAAAAATTTTAAATTAAATTGACACATGGTGTCGACTCAGGACAACAGAAGAGGCAAAAAAAAAAAAAAAGCTGGCATCTCTCACATTTTGATTTTGAAACATGTTTCGTGCTGTGGACTCTTGTTATGCATTTTGCAGTGAGACTGGTTGGTATGTGTGTAAAGGCATGGAGCTAGTCAAGACTGGCCTAATTGAAGGTTGTTTGTATGTCTGGGAGAACGGATAAATGATGGAGGTAACAGGAAAATTAAGAAAATGGAGGGAGCAGGTGGCCTTCATCTGGACCACAGCTGTACACAGTGTGACTCACACACTCCTACCTTGACCAAAAGGCACACAGACACACATACACACACATGCATGTTCAAAGGCGCATTTGTGACTGTACAACACTAAAACTCCTCCTAAGTAATACCACAAGGACCACTGTGTGACCCACTGATTGTTGATACTGTAAACACAAAGTTATTAGATTTTAAAAGGTATCTTTAACTTCACGTCAAGTTTTACTTTAAGGAATTCCAACATGCAACAAGTAAAACTTTCTACATCCAAAGGCCTGAATTTGAATCCATGATTTGTTACAGATTTAAAGGGGGGGGGTTGCTGATTGCAGTTATCACTCAAATTAGATTATGTGCAAAACTACATCCTGAAAACAAACTCTTTGTTTATGTGCACACTACCCTCCAAAGGAAAAAAAAAATATAATATACATTAATAGCAATGAATACTTACATTAAGAAAGAAATTTTCTGAAATTTTTATCTATCAAAACTTGTGTGCATTTTTTGTACAGGAACCCCCTGTGTATAAACAATCAAAATAAAGACAAATCAAAGTTTGAGGTATATAAATTGTACTAAAGTGGAGATTATTTGTCAGTGTAGGGGGGGGGGGGGGGGGGGGGGGGGGGGGGGCAATGTGTGAAGTATTTGAATCATCAGGTCTAGTTACAGAGTTAAATAGCTTTTTTTTTGTAAAGTTAATCCTTCTTAAGTCTCTTCAGTAAGGCTCAACTGGCACCAGGTTTCTCTTTTCTCTGTTCTCTTTCTGTGGTTCACTCATGGGCTACAGGTTATTTTGCTCTGAGTGTGCCTACATGTGGAGGGGACATGGGCATGCTTGCCCTTCAGGGCATACTTAAGGTTCGTTAGAGCTCCAGATTCTCCCCCCTCTCATTTTACTTTGATTCCTGGAACAGTTAACATTGCACATGCATGAGTGTCCACACACACACACACACACACACACACATGGACACTTTACAGAAAACAAGTTGGGAAAGAGTTCAAACACTGCATTTAATTACAGCAGCAAGTGACACCCTTCCTTGGCTCGTTTATCTCCTGTGTTTCAATGCTATGTGAATTTTGCTTTGATTTTAATTCAATTTATTGCGAAATCGAATCAAGAAGGTATAAAAAATATTCAGTATAATAAAATAATAAAGGATTTATTTGAAAGGATTTATTTGACAGTACGAGTTGATTCACATGAATTCTTTCGTTTGTTTACCTCAAACTAAAGAATGCATGAATTTTTCTTTTTTATTTATATTGTTTGTATGAAAAAAAAAAAAAAACACCACAGCAAGTTAGTTATTGTAGATTGATCTACTCAACACAACCAACAGCTGCAGGTCAGTACTCAGGTAAGCCTTCCATCCAATTTCTGGAGTCCACTTAGATTTAAAACATTATATTCCTTCAAGTCACAATTCTCAGGCTGTTTGCTAAAGTAAACGTCAGTATAATTTCATAAGTGACATGGTGAGAGAAAGCAGCAGTGGTAACAGCAGCAAAGCATTCAAATGCATGTATGTCATCACTTGTGTGAAGCTTTGTGATGATAAATAAGGGTGAAAGAATCAGCTGGCTGTCCTGTAAGTGGACTACAACACCTGTTACAGTAGGCCTTGTCCTAAGCATATGAGCCTCCACTTCGTACCAGAGCAGAGGAAGGATTTCTGTCGTCAGCTGCGATCCACGACAGCACTGTTAGAGTCCTCTTTCCTGATCACTCAACAAACTGTTTGGATTCTTCCATCAGAGCTGATGTAGAGGTCATCTACTGTAAATGACTGTGGCTGTGGTTAATGGCTACTGATAATGACCACCCTCTGCATCACTTACTGGACACGCAGCTAACATCTGTTTGAGCTCCGCTGCCACATGCACAGATACAGAAAATCTTTATCACGTCTCTGCATTCATTTCAGATGTAAACTGCTTACTGCGTCATATTTGCAATTTGATTTACTGAGCTCTTCGCTTTGTGTTTTCTATTTAACTTATCGCCTTCTTTAGTGTAATGTTTAACTTTCTAAGCCAATTAGTTTTGACTGCTGTAAAACAGGAATTTCTTAACTTTTGGGATAAACAGTTTTTAATATAATGGGTCGTTTGTTGCAAGGCTTTTTATTTTATGGCAGTGACTGAACTGTCAAGATAAGAGCAAGAAGACTGGCCACTCCTAAATCAACTGCGTATGATATTGTTCTTACAGAATAAAATAAAATAAAAAAATGCTAAAATAAATCATAAAATATACTTTAATAGTCATTAACATACCTGGGTGACCTGCCCAAGTCAAGTTCATGTGTGAGAAATACTTTAATATCTTCAAAAGTTTGCTAAACCAACATGTGTGTTGGATTTTCAGCATTATATGGGGCAGAGTGCCTTCCAGACCTCCTCTGAAGATTCATTTTCTTCTCCTTTTTAAATAGTGTTACTTTTCTACATTCCTCATGGCTTGTTGAGATTCCATGTCTTGGATTGTGGTCTCCCTTTGTCATGATGGTTGTTTAACTGAGCCTTGGCATTGCTCATATTCTAAATTCTTAACATACCTTTTTTATGGTTGGAGAATTGCATTTTCCACTGGTACAGTGAGCCAATCAAAACTTCTTTTTTTTTATTTGTTCCCCCGAAAACTTACTTTGGTACTAGATCTAGTCAAAGATGTGTGTTTTCCCTCGCCTGACCAAGGGCTGGATTTTACTATAATTCAAATATGTTTGTGAATGTGGTGCCACAGATAAAGACAGAAAGACTTTGCTCTTTGCATAACAAACAGCAAGTAGCAACTTTAATACGTAACCACCAAATACAAAGAGGGTGAGATACAAAACCGTAGCATGTATAATGAAAAACAAAATCCTACAAAATGAAACATCAGTGGTAAGAAACCGCACACATAAATCTCAGGTTCTATATTAGTGTATCTGTGCAATAATATTATTTAATTTTTCTGCAGTTTTTATTTTAGCTGACTAATGACCCAGCTGCTGAGTGGCAGCATTGAGGTGTCAATCAACAGCAGTGTAGCAACACTGAACAGTTAAAAGCCGCAGCATTTCAGAGTTTCTATTTATTCAAAACTAGCAGGAGGGAGGGAGGGCACAGTTGTGTCTTTAGTCCTGGTTTCATGAGTCTAGTACAGAGCTTCTGACTTTTTTCTGGCATGCCGCATTTCAGGAGACAAAAAACATTCTCCAGTTTGTATCAGTTTGTATTAATCATTGACACATGGGGAATTTCAGTGAAGTAAAGGTTTGGTAGTATCAGCAGGGCGTTGTTTGTTTATAGCAGCTGATTTTTTTTTAAAGAAAGAAAACTATAATATGGAGAGGTTAAATACATAATACAGTCTGAAAGCAGCACAGCTGACTTCTAAGTATCACAGCTCTATCATAAAGATATGGGAGAATATGACAGATCGAGTGTTATGCCATTAAATTAATGTTTGTAAGGGTTGGGTTGAGTTTTTTTTCATGCAGCTGTAGTCCTGGTGGTGTTTAAAAGCAAACAAAGAAATATAAAGATAAAATTCAAATGTAGGCTTAGATTACATGCAAATCTGAGTCTGCAGGTAAAAAGACTCACAGAACTTTTTTTTTTTTTAATGATTGAAGGCAGTGAATTTGTACCTGTACCTGTATATTGAGTGTAACCTGTTTACCTGGGGACCTGTAGTATTTTATATAGTTGCAGAGTTTTACTGTGATCTTAATCTTGTTCAGATCTATCTGCTTTTGGTTGCTCCCTTTAGGGGTCCCCACAGCAGATCATCTGCCTCAGTCTCATCCTATCCCTACCATCCTCCTCTGTCACACTAACCCTCTGCCTGTCCTCCTTCACTACATCCACAAACCTTCTCTGAGGTCTCTCTTTTCCTCCTGCCTGGCAGCTCCATATTCAACATCCTGATCCACCATCCACCAAAAATTACCTGCAGTGTTTTACTAAATAGATGAGTCCTGTGATCATATAAGTCCCATGTGAATCAAAATCTGGGAGATTTTTTGCATGGCTGCTCATTTTCTTTGCGCCGTCCTTCTGCCTCTGCCCCTCTTGAGAAAAACAGAAGCTGGGTAGGTAAATAAAAATGAAAGCTTGGATAGCATTTTAGCTGCAAATGTAGGAGAAATGTTGATGTGAGAATCAGAGCAAGAAGTTGAAGAATGATGAGATGGATGACAACACACACACACGCACACACGCACGCATGCACACACACACACACACACACACACACACACACACACACACACACACACACACACACACACACACACACACACAGCAGAGAGAATCTGGCCATCAGGCCATTTGTTTTTGAAGAATTCACCCTAAAACATGACAAAATCTGCTCTTCCCCCCCTTTTTTAAATAGAAGCTATAGTAGTCATTTTCATCTCAGAGTAAAAATACTGCAGTACTACATTTCTAGCACATTAATCAAGACTAAAATCCATCCATCCATTTTCTTCCGCTTATCTGGGGGAAGACTAAAATTACTTTGGAATTTTCTAGCTAGACCTCCTTTAGTCGACCTTCATATTAAGTGATGTTTTAAGATGGCAGTCATCTCCTTTCTGTTGGTATTCACTCCTCAGCAAAGGTAATCTGCTTGAAGTCAGCATTACAGACAGTTTTATCAATATTGATATAATCCCAAACTAAACAGTGCTGGAATGGAAAGTTTCCCCCCCTTCAGCCTCCTTTCATCCCTTCTCTTCTTCGTTTCCACCCATTAAGATGGAACAGACACTCAGAGGGGCGACTTTTGAATCTGAAAAAACGTAACATGTTCTATTTTTATTTTTTGTTATAATTTCAAAATAAGGGCACTTAATTGAAAGAAATGATGCTGGATTTCTCTTTCTCTTGTTTAGTGGGTATCGTATTTACTGTTTAATTTTTACCCCTTTTCAGTGTCTGTTCTTGTGAGTGCCACCTGCCTTTCCTCATCACATCCTTCTCCCTGGTTCTATCACTTCTCTCTCCCTCACATTCCCCACTCTCCTCCATTGATCTACCCTTTGTACTTTACATTTCAATCCGCCCTCTTCCTCCTCCATCACCCTTCCAATATTTTCCCCGTCCATCCTTTTCTTCATCACTCCCACAGACCCATCAGTGCTTTTCTGAGTCCAGGCTTGTATATCTATTAGTCAGTGTTATCTTTATGTCAACAGTTCCTCTCAAATATTTACAATAGTCCCTGGTGAGGAGACATCCAGTCAGTGGCGGGATGACTCACCCTTTGTTAACACAGTCAAAGTAACTCAAAGTAACTCTGTACCACTCTGAAAAACATGCACATAAGGAATGGCCCAGGAGAATCCAAAAACATGTTTCGTACACTAAAGCACTTGACCTTTAGGAACAGGTTTTTATGATGTCAGTTAAACACAAGCATGACATTTTCTTTAAGCATGAAAATGAACAACATACACAACTTCAAATGAAAAATAGTTCACTGGTCTCGGCTGCTTTGTACTTTTTTGTATATCATCATACCTGAAGTTTCACAGGCAGTACTACATGTATACAACAGAAAAAAAAAGAGCTCAGCTGCTGGTGACAGCTAGAGATGTGCCTACTAAGCAACTAAAGGACTACCATGCTAGTCAGTTATATTTTATTAATGTGCAACTTGATTCTCCTGCAGGGTCTAAGTGGTTATGCAGCTCACACAGCAGAACATTCTAATATCAGGTAATGGTGACACACAAAACAAATTACCATTATTATTACTATTAGTATTAGTATTTTGTGTACTGCAGTTCTGAAGGTACTTTGCTAGTTTGCTATGAATAGGTATAATGAATGTTAACGACCTTACTTTTCCCTTTACTTCTGGCGATTGCTTGAAGTACGTCTGTATGAACGTCTGTAAGAACATATGGTTGAATGTGTGTGTTTAAAGTTCTTCAATGTTTGTAAAGCACTTTGTTTGTATTGTACTTAAAAACGTACAATACAAATAAAGCTATTATTATAAAGTTATTATTGCGCAGGTATAAAAACAGTTTGACATTTTACCCTCTTTAACCTCAATTTTCTCAGATGTGCACATTGGGGGGAAAAAAAAAAATTCCTAACAGTTGCAGAGGTAATATTCTTTGTTATGAGTCCAGCAATACACTCCCCACCAATCACAGCCATCATCTTTCTCCACAGCTGCTTTTTCCACAAATACAGCCTGGCCTCAAGTACGTGCTGTCGCATGTACTAAAATATAATGCAAATATCTAATCAGCCAATCACATGATAGTAACTCAATGTATGCATGTTCAAGAGGAACTGTTGAAGTTCAAACTCAGCATCAAAATGATAAAGAAAGGTGATTTAAGCAACTTTAAATATGGCATGGTTGTGATCATGGTCTGATTATTTCAGAAACTGCTGATCTACTGAGATTGAGAGTAGTAAACAACATAGATCCATCCTGACTTGTACCCATTGTTCAGGCTGGTGGTGAAGGGTGTGGGGGATTTTTCTTGGCACACTTTGGGGACCTTAGTACAAAATAGGCATTGTTTAAATGTTACAGACCATGTCCATACCATTATGACCACAGTGTTCACGTCTTCTGATGGCTGCTTCCAGCGGGATAACGTGCCACATCACAAAGCTTGAATCATCTCAAACTGATTCCTTGAAAATGACAGTGAGTTCACTGCACTCAAATGACCTCCACAGTCACCAAATCTCATTCCAACAGAGCACCTTTGGGATGTGGTAGAACGGGAGACTCACATCATGGATGTGCAGCAAACAAATGTGCAGAAACTGTGTGATCCTATGATGTCAATATGGACCAAAATCTCTGAGGAATGTTTCCAACATGTTGCTGAATCTATGCCACGAAGAATTAAGGTACAAAAGAACTCCTAGAATATAGAAACAGCTATACTTGTTTTTTTGTTTTTATCCTTAATTTTTTTCCCCCCTTGTTATTACTGGACAATTCACAAATTATTAAAAAAAAACTGTGGGAAAGGAGGAGTGTTTCAGTCTTTGATTAACCATGTGCAGACTGTAATTTAAAGTGTAATGAGCAAAAGAGGGTGGAAACCTCTGGACAAGAGCTAATTTCAGCCTTAATGGTATAGTTTAAGTGATTTTTTTTTAATCAAAGTTATGAATTGTGAGTCAGGTTCAACAATATCCCAACATTAAACTAAGACTGAGGACTGCATTTATCCTCTATGCATCAGTAACACGTACTTTTCAACTGCTCTGAGATAACAGCAGTAGCTGAAGCAAAGAAAACAAAACCAAACATACACTTGAAATATATACCAGTAGTGGCAGATAGGCCACCCCAGGTTAACCACAGAAATGTTTCATGTGTACTTTCGGGGGACACCCACTGACGCATACACAAAAGTAACAAAAATAACCAAACACTGTAAATCTACATGCAAATTGCATATGTGTCGCACAAGCAAAACGAGAGCTTTTGCTTATACACGTATACACACAGACGCAAACGCATCCACATGCAAGCAGCAAAGATTTTCTGCGTGAGTCACCAGTAAACTCTGATAGATAAACATGATGTTGGAAGCAGCGAGTTTATTTGACATTTCTGTCTGTCTCCCTCACTTTGTGGTGTCTCTCTTGGCCCATCTTTGAGCGTGACCTCCTATTCTATTTGTTTTAGAGGTGGGACTCTGTAAGGCTGTTCAAAGAAACACAGACACACATGGCCACACCATATGGATTCACGCACACTGTACACGCACAAACAAAAATATTAGCTTAGCAGCCTGAAATCTTGGGTCACCTGGTGTTTGAATTTGTGGGCTTGTTTCCTCCAAAGGAATAAATTCTGTCTTGTCTTGTTAAGCTTTTCTAGTTCGAATACTAAAAATTGAAGAGACATCTATAGATGTTTGGAAAAACAAGTATCAATAAACAAGTGTACCATCAGTTCTGGCTTTCAATAGTTTGGTAAGAATATATTGTGCTCATCAAGAAATCCTGAAATTTAATGACAAGAAATTATAAAGATAATTGAAATTGACAGCTGGCACATGCAAATTCTGGTCATAAGTAAAGCGCTTACAATATCAAAGCACAGGATCTGTACAGATCTGGGCCAGATCGTATTACCTAAAAACCACAGCATCAGAGGCATAAGATGTACACTGTTTAACAAACTTTGTATACGCTAGAAAATACTATGAAACCATGAAAATACAACCCCAATTCCAAAAAGCTGGGATGCTGAGTAAAATGTAATTATAAACAGAATGCAATGATTTGCAAATCTAAAAAACAACAAACAAACAAAAACAACCATAACACAATATAACATAGAAAACACATCAAATGGTCAAACCGAGAAAATGTACCAGTTTAAGAACATAAATACTTGATGGCAGCAACACATCTCAAAAAAGGGCCACGCTTACCAAGCACCCCATCTTTTAAAACATTTGGGAACTGACGAGGCCAGCTGCTGGACTTTTGGGAAAGGAATTTTTGTCTGATACAGGATTCTCGCTGCTCAACAGTCGTGGAGCTTTTGTCGTATTTTTCATGTCATGATGTTTTTAGTTGGTGAAAGGTCTGGGCTGCAGGCAGCCCAGTTCAGTCTCTGCTGCTACAAAGCCATCTCTTTGTAATCGATGGCGTTTGTGACTTTAGTATTGTCCTGCTGAAATATGCAAGGCGTTCCTTGAAAAAGACATTGTATGGATGGGAGATAAAACCTGTATATAAACTGTACTTTTCAGCACTGATGATGCCTTTTCAGATATGCAAGCTATCAATTCCATAGACACTAATGCACCTCTATACCAGAGATCCAGGTTTTTGAACTGACTGCTGATAACAAGCCAGATGGTCCCTCTGCTCTTTGGTCTGGATGATGCGGCATCCATGTTTTCCAAAAAGAATATCAAAATTTCGATCTGTCTGACAGTTTTCCAGTTTGCCCATTTTGAATGAACACTGGCCCCGAGAAGATGTTGGCATTTTTAGATCATGTTTACATAAGCCTTCTTCTTTGTATAACCGAGCTTTAACCTGCATTTGTTTCCAGATAGTGATTTCTGGAAGTGTTCCTGAGTCCATGCAGTGATTTCCATGACAGAATTATGCTTGTTTTTAATGCAGTGCTGCCCGAGGGTCCAGACATCATGGACACCTAATATTGGTCAGATTTGTGAACCTCTGCCCATCTTTACTTCTGAGAAATTCTACCTCTCTATGCTGCTCTTTTTATACCCAACCATGTTACTGACCTGTTGCCAATTAACCCAATTAGTTTCAAAATATCCCTCCAGCCTGTTTTCCCCTCTGTCCCAACTTTTTTGAGATGTGCTCAAATAAAAATTTCCTACCTTTTTTTCTTGAATTGGTGCACTTTCCCAGTTTAAACATCTGACATGTTTTCTATGTTCTACTGTGAGTAAAATTTGGGTTTATGAGATTTGCAAAATTATTGCATTATGTTTTTATTTACATTTTACCCAGTGTCCCAACTTTTTTGGAATTGGGGTTGTATTTGAAATAATCTGCAATACCCTAAAACAAGGATTTTATGTCTCCAGCTGCTAATATTTAGCAGTATGTAACTGGTTGCAGTGTGAAAAGGGGAAAAAAATGATATACCGATGATGGATGGCTTTGTGGAAAGATAGATCGACTGCTCTGTAAATAAGAAAAGGTTTAATTGTATTGAGTAAAGTACACGAAACAGATGAACACAGATTGAATTTAAAAGTCAGTATTTTCTATTACTGCCATCATGAAGTTATTAGTTAAGTTCTGATGATGATGCACGTTCCTGGGTATTCTTTCATTCCATACTGCACTGATAGCAAACATACCTCTGTTGCCTACAGGGTAATCAGGGAACACCCACACTTCAGTGTACACACACACACACACACACACACACACACACACACACACACACACACACACACACACACACACACACACACACACACACACACACACAGAACGCATTCTTACTTCCAGCTTGATAAATGTATGTGCAGGCCAATGTGTAAGGGGTAACATATCAAAAGTCACTCCACCTATTCTGCTCAAAAAC
Organism: Archocentrus centrarchus; assembly: GCF_007364275.1. Classification (NCBI taxonomy): domain Eukaryota; kingdom Metazoa; phylum Chordata; class Actinopteri; order Cichliformes; family Cichlidae; genus Archocentrus; species Archocentrus centrarchus. The sequence continues at coordinate 9,138,591 of NC_044357.1, read as the reverse complement.
AAAGATAAAGTACCCTTATAGTGAGGGACACACACACACACAAAATATCACATCTGTTCTGGAAAATAATGAGGAAAAAAGGAATCAAATTCCAGGTGTGGAAAATTTGGAATAAACATCCTGAACTAATGTGAGTGGATGATGGAACAGTTATCTGGCAGCAAATAATAAACGGCGGTCTTGCCTAATAGTTGTTCGATTTTATTGATAGTCCTAACAGTTACAAACAGCTGACTGCATTCTGTAAACCAGAAATGGAAATCTGGAAATATTAGCATATGATAATAAGCCAGTGTACAACATGACATTCTTTATCTTTATTTCACTCTCAATTTAAATTTAAAATGTGCTTTTAGGGGTTGGAGCTGGTGTGTTGTTCATCATATTTTGGCTCTGTCAGTCCTCATACTATACCTCATTTCACTGATCACATACTGTGTAATATCAGATTCCTGTTTGTTACACAAGTTCAGAACTGCTGTCTCAAAAATATTTTCAACACAGTCATGCCTATCTTATTTCTAGTGTTTGGACAGGTTTGCTCATTTTGACATATCTCGAAAGAATTGTCCAAAATTATAGCAAGAACACATGGTGATTAGGTTTTCAGGTTGCCTATCCTCTTCATACATTCATAACAGCCTGCTTGAGCCAATACCGGAGCTTTTGAGATCTGATACTGAAAGAATTAAATAGCCGTACATCCATATTTGACATTAGAATGGTTGTGTTGCATCTAACCGAGTTTGTATACACTTTCCTTACTCCATTGTTGTGTGCTGTTGGCGGTTTGGAAGAATACTGCATCTAATGCAGGCTTGACAGTTTAATTGCTCTGACTCTAGAAGTGTTATATTAAAAGACAAGGGCAACAATGTTTTTGGTCAAGAATTATCTGAAGGCCAACAAGAATTGATTGTGGTCATTGGGTTCAGCCTGTCACCAGAAAGACAGTGGAGAAAAATCCGTCTCGATGCATATTTTATCAGGCAGCAAGACAAACCACACTCAAAATCAAATTCAAATGGACCGCTTTCTGCTAGAACAATATTTCTGTTCTCAAGAATGACTCCAACAGGCAGGAAAAATTATAAAAGGTTTTCAGGCTTCTTTGCCGTGTAAGGTGCAGATTTACATGCTTTAGTCAGGTTTTATCAGGATATTTCATCAAAGATGGAACAGCAATGGTTCTTACTGGACTAAGCAAAGCTCAGTCAGTGTAATGATTAGCATATACCAATTACTCCTTCTGCGTCCCTCTTGGATAGTTGTTGTACAAGTAAAGCTTTTTAGTACTGCACCACCTGGAACAACATGGGGCATACGCTCCTGTTTGTGGACTACAGCTCTGTGTTTAATCCCATCCTACTCAGCAGACTGTTCTCCAAGATGTCCAACTTGGGTACGCAAAACATCAGCCTGTGGGTTCAAGACTTCTTCAACAGGCCGCAGTCAGTGGGGATGGGTCCACACCACTCTTCTGTTCTAACACTCAGAACAGGAGCACCACAGGGCTGTGTGTTAAGCTCCTCCCTTTACTCTCTGTACACTCATGACTGTATACCATCCCATAACACCAACACCATAGTTAAATTTGCGGATGACTCAACCGTGGTGGGCCTCATCACTAAAGGCGATGCATCTGCATACACAGAGGACGTATGAGGCTCACAGAGTGGTGCATTGTCAATTTTGCACTGAACATCAAGAAGATAAAAGAAATGACTTCAGAAGTTACAAAATTTTGAATTATTGGAGTTTTTATTTACATTTAAGCCTTCTCAGAGCTATGATTTAGGCCTCAGGCCCAAAGACCAATCAACGACCAGCTGGCAAGATCCAACTGCAAAAGAAAAATGTGTGTCAAGCGGTTGCTAAAGATTTTAGGCTGGATGAAATTGGTAACAAAGAGGGTGCCACACCTTGTGATTGCTTTGGTCACTAGTAAATTGCCCATAGTTTGGAAGATACTGACTTGTTTGCAAACACTGCCTGCTAGCTAAGTAGCAGTAGAACTCAAAAAAGTGTGACACAAACCAGAAATGGAAAAAGGTGTTTTTTTGGTGCAGCACCACATACCTCTTTGAAATCAGTTTCACCCAGTGACTGCTAGCAACCTCCAGTAACCAGTCGCCATTCAGTAAAACAATAAACATGTTCCCTAGCAAACAGTGTTTGCCAGGGTGTCCCTAGTCTCTAGGGCTAAGTGGGGCTTTACATTATGTGCTCTGTCCACAATCATATTACCCAAAATGAGAGCTCTAACCACACCAGTTTTTTTTGTTTTCTTTTTAAAGACATTTTTTTAATTTAACTTGTTGGGCTGAATCAAAGCTGTGATTAAACAGAAAGCTGACCAAAAGAGAACAGCATATAGTTGGGACCATAAGTAGGAAACAACTAAAGGATAAGTGTAATTAGGCATAGTAAAATAAACAAGCTCTGTTCGTCTGTTCTGTTCATTTGTACAGCTTAGCACTGCTCTGCTGTTTCTCATGCACCCTGCAACAGCTGAAGAACATCTCATTCAGATGCTTTAATATACACACACGCACAGAAAATCCTAAGACACACAAATGCATTTAGACAAATATAAACCAAGACACACTTTCAAACATAGTCACATGCACGGACACACACAGGCAGGTCACAGCCTCTTATTAATATTTCCTATTCTGGAGTGTTTTTTTGGCAGACTGAGCCGTGCTGCTGCAGTGTGTGGCCTGGCTGCACAAACACATCAGACTTTTACAAAAAGCTCACTAAATTAAGTTTTATTGCCATCCTGGGAGTTGACTCATTGGACTGTCACACTAATGAGGGGTTCCCCTACTTCAATACCATTTTTCTCCCTTTCTGTTTATTTATGTATGCCAGTGTGTCTGTTTTTGAGCCTTCCTTTACCTTCATTATCACTGTCATGTCTTCTTTGCCACACAGTGCTATGTAATAATTTGTTTCAAAAGCACGGTGTGACTGCAACAACAGCAGTTGCTAGGAAGTACAACAACATCAAACAGCTGCAAAAGTCAGGGAGAGCTCAGTGTACAAAATTTCTGACTTCATCACCCAGACGTCCCTGCCTGTTACGTTTAGATTAATTTATGTGCTGACACATTTAACTAAATTTGTTTAGAGCGTAACCAACACCATCTTCCAGTGTAAGACTAAATATAAGGCACCCTTGCTCCATGCATTGACTATTTTATAGTTAGAAGCAGTTTCAGTGGAGATGTTCACATCATACCAGCATAGGACAGAGCCCAATGACCACATGAAAGAGCAAGCCCCCTATAGCTCAGAGGGCCCAGCACAATTAAAAGACTAGATGGGGCTCTCCTCAAGTTCAGAAAAGAGGTCTCTATGAGGTAGCAGCCAAAACGTTGGACTGAGATGTTGCTTAAGAACATGCACAAAGTACGTTGGGCACCCCTAAACAACCCTGCAGCACCAGGGGGCCAAATGCAAACACTTGAACCTGGTCTGACAAAAATTGGTATCGGTGCATCCTTCCTCACAATGTGGAGAAATGGACATGGTACAAATAATAAAAGGGGGAGGATGAACGGGACAACCCAACAGTTTTGGATTCTATGAACTTATGGGAAGTATTCTGCAGAGCACAGCATCTTTTTTGTTTTGTTGTCTGGCACCATGTAACCGCTGCACTTTTTCTCTGCCTGTAATATGTTTACTGTGTCAGTCAGTCTGTCATATATTACTCGTGTCTTCATAGTTGACAGGGTGTTGATTGCTTTGTATTATTACTGTCTGTTTGCAGTCTGTCTACATTGTCAAAGAAAATGTATGACACACTGAACAAATATCCTCTCTCTGTTGCCCCCATGTAGGGTGAGAATTAATGTCACATCAAATGAAGGCTCATCTCCTGCCAATCAGCAGTCAAATGCAGCTCTGTTACCCTTTATTGTTTCCAGTAGGGCATACAATAAAATAGTTTAATACAATACAATTGACAGTTAATAAAAAACTTTGCAAGGAGAGATCACTAAACAGCCTTCCTGCCAAAATGAAATCTCTTTAGTGTTTTTGGCATTAAGCTCATAGAAACACATTTGCCATCAGCACTTTCTAAAATTCTCACTTAACACGATTAATCCCAGATGATAATTATATTTAAAATATGTGCAGGCATTTGTAGAATGGAAACAACCAAGACTTGTATAAACTGAGACACTTGCTAATGCACTAACCAGTGTTTTATTAAAACCGTTACCTTCTGCATGTGATTATTTTACAGAAACAAACAAATCAGTAAAAATACACAGACAGGGGACAAAGGAAAGTGGTAGTGGTATGTTGGTTTGTGTTGGGGAAGGGAGGAGAGGGGCTCACAAAAATTTTAAGTCACAGAAACTCAACTGAATAAATATGGGAGATTTGGGACCAACATGCTATACAGTGCTGGAGAGCGCTGTGCATCAAATGAAGAGATTCCCTTTGTTAGAATGTTTCATTCCTCATTGAATCAAAGGGTGATTGTCAGAGTGACTGCCAACAGTTTCCCAATCAAGATGGTTTTTAAAATTGTTTTCCCATCAATTATGTGAAATTAATATTATAATTTATAATACGAAACTATATTCTGCCTCATTGTAGTTGCTAATTCTGCATGCATGAACACACAAGTTCATGCATGCCACGTTATGATCTTTGAAATGATCTCAGAACAAGACAAAACAGGAGAAGTGTATTTTCATCTGTTTCATATTTTGAATTAGAGCTTAATGGAACTTTTATTTCTTAAAAATAAACAAAAACAGATTTCACTAGTTTAACTACAGGCTTGAAAAAAGGGGCTGTTACAGTGCTTTTTATCAACCACTATTAAGAGGCAGGAAAAATGTAAAATTTTATGATTTTTAACGTTGGTTAAGGGGTTACAAAGTTATGGATTTTTAAAAAAAAATCATCAAAATTGGTCAAAATTTCTGTAATGGAAATTTGAGGAGAGACTAGTTTTGGCAGATTATGTCACTTCAATATAATCAAAACTGTCTAGACAAATTGTCATGAGCTGCACTGTTTCATAAAGTTGCCAATCATAACAGACAAAAAAATATATAGCATAAGATCAGTAAGTCATGATTACAGCCAGTAATCATGACTTGGTAAATTTCTTTTTATCAAAAATTTTAATCTTAAGATGCTGATGTCAGACTAAAAGAGAGGATGTTGGTGCATTTTAGTGATTGCCATAATGACACTTAACATCAATAAGAGCTCAAAATACCAGCAAGCCAACACACGGGGTGTCTTCCTTGCTAACATAGAGGTCTCATCAGATATCCACTCAGGCTGGGATGATCAAACATTTCATGTGAGCCACTGATCACTGAATAGGCCACCATACAGCTGGAGAGCATTCAAAGAGAGTCTGGAAGTTAGGCAAGTAAGGTATGCTGGCTGCTTCTGTTTCTCTCCCACCCAACTAACTGAGCAGACATGCAAATAAACCACATAGGGGACTCAGGTGTTTCTGGCTTTGTAGTCTTAAAAAAGAGACAGAAAGTGACTGCGAAAGAATGAGGCGGGGAGGGAAAAGATACAATGTTTGCCTTTTTTGACCTCGGCTGTGAAACCCCATCTAGCTTTCGTTCCGTCTTCCATTGTGTCAGCCTCTCTTGTGTGCATTGCTGATGAGGCCCTTTGACACTGAAGAGGTTACCCGACTCCCATTGAAGATGTTTTTCTCTCAAACGTGTGCACACTTCCATGCACACATCCACAGTGGTCTTTTCTTTAGTCTTCCTCCACACGAGCCCCTGTCTCAACTTATTCCTTTATTCTTTGTTCCAAGTCTTTCAGGCACCTCTCTGCACCCACTAACAAAGCTAAGCTAAAGCTGACACCAAGCAGACATGTCAGAAGACACATCACTGTCAAGAGGGGGGTAAAGGTGAGAATGGAGAGGCTTACAGAGGGAGATATTCTCTTTCTGCTCCCATCTGCAGTTATGTGTTTTTTTCTCCTATCTTACATGTTGTATTCATTGTTTTTTTGTTTTAAAACCTTGCAGCGAGCCATTAAAAAAGCAGCTGTAATACCACCGTTCAAAGCTTCAGACCTCCCAATCACTAAACATCTTTTTCTTCTTCATCTCATATTGAAAACGCTAAAATTCTTCCTCTGATGAAAGACACCTTAGATGACAGAAAACCCTTTTTTTTTTTTTTTTTTTTTTTGTTTTATCAATAAATATGTCCAATCAATAACCAGAATATGTAAAAAAAAAACAAACATTTAAAGCACATAAGAATAAGAATGATCACAAGTTGGTAATTCATACATACGCGGGCTTCCTTGCAACAAAATTAGAAAAATCTTGTTTCGATTTTGCCAAAATTTGGAAAACATGATGAAAACTGTGTTTTACATTAAGAGATGGGATGGTACTGTTCAGAAATATGCCTGTGGGTGTCTTTATGAGAGGAATTTCTGGAACAAGCATCTACAGAGGCTTTTAAACCAATTACAACTCAAACCTTGATTTGTATATTGTCTTTCTCCTGATGATTATACATCTGCCACACTGATTTTTCTGCAGCTACAGCTCCACTTCATTTTATTACCTGTGTTTTGTGACTCAGGTGGCAGCCAATCTACTATACATCAAAATCATTGACATAAGTGATAGTAATAGGGCCAGTTTTAATAGTAGTGACACTACTGTATTAGCCTTTAATTATCTAAAAGAACCAAATAGTAACCATGGTTATGACCCTAATGATTGATGCTGTTTAAAACAATAAACCAATGATTTATAATCGGGCTCGCTATTAGTTTTCAGAAAAGGTTCTAGTGTTCATTAAAAACTGAGAAAAAGAGAGCAAAAAGTCCAAAAAGAGAGCAAAAACTCCTTGAAAACTGAAAGTCTGGGAAGTATTTTACTTTAGGGTGCTCTGTCCTGCACTGTGCTGTAAATTTTAAAGATTTCTATTGCCAAGTCCACATACTAAACCTCTAGGATTACATTTAATCCACAGTCAGCAAAAAGCCCATAAAAGTCCTTAAAGTAAATATGAAGTAAACCATCTTTTTTTTTTTTTTTTAAATGTCAAAGAAGACATTCATAAGACACTCATATCTGAATAGTTTCTGTACACCATATAGTCTGTTGCTAGAACAGAGGTGCATTGCCACTGACTGCTGGAACAGCTCTAGTGTAGAAAAAAACATCTGTATAAGCAGGTATAAATCTCAGAACTGAGTGCTTTCTATACATACACACAAGCACTCACATATCTTTGCAGAGGCAAACCTGCTAAAATTACAGATGTTCCATTTTGCAATCAGATTGTCCCAGGATCATCTTGTTGCAATTCAGTGTTTCACTGGGAAACCTTGGGTCCTAGGATTCTTGTGGACATTCTTTCGACATGAACCGTCCACCTGAACATTGCTGCAATCCAAGCATTGATTCTGCAGCTCATCAGGCAATAGTGTGATGTTGAGACAAGTCTGATGAGTCGTGAGTCCACAAAACCTGGACCTCTGGGATCTAACCCAATACTTAACACACTGTCATTGTCATATGAACGCATCAAACATAACTCCAATTAAAGAGGTAGGGTTTTGGTTCTTGTGCTCTGCAGTTGTACTCTTCAATACATTTCTATCCTCCAAGTTTAAAATCAATATGTTGCACGGTTAGTGAGATCCTGCAGGGATGATGGTCAGACAGAAAAGTGACAGTGGAAAAGTGACCCCTAATGCCACGTTTCCACTAGTACCTACTCAGCGCAGTTCGACTCGGCACGGTTTGTACAGTAGGCTTTTCCATTAGGTCCTGGTACCAGGTACTTTAGTACACACTCAGCTAAGATTCCAAGCAATTCAAGGCAATCCGAAAATGTGACATTGAAGAACATCATGCCACTGATTGGCCAGGGAGTGTCGTCATTAGTTGTTTCATGAGAGCAACTCCTTCCCTAAAAATCAACCGTGCCATTTTTAAAACCCAACAGCAAGAAAATGGAGGCAAGCAAACCAACACCGTGGTCGGATGAGGAGGTGCAGACATTTCTGTGCTTGGTGGCAGATGAGAGAATCCAGAGGGAGCTAGGTGGAGCAACGAGAAATGAGAAAGTTTATCACGAGGTCTCTGAGCTAATGGCTGCTCACGGGTACCATTACACAACACAGCAGTGGAGACATTGTTGTGTTGTGTTTAAGTCACACACAAATTATGTCAAGAGACTACTGCCCACGTTGCTATATCAACTCCACCCACATTGAGGTGGTACACAATTGTAATGGAAACAAAACAAGACCGTGCCGAGTCGTGTCCTGTCGAGTCGAGCTGTGTTGAGTAGGTACTAGTGGAAAAGAGGCATAATTGTGATGGAAAAGAATTCAAAATCCATGAGGCACACAAGCAAAGAAACTCCAACAAATAGCAGAATCCCACACAGGTGACAAACAGAGAAAAAAGGCTAGGGCTCTGTATACACACATGAGATAAGTGGAAACTCCAGGTAATAAGACACAGCTGAAAATAATTAAGAAAAAACCAAAGGAAGTAAAACCAGTGGCAAGGCACAAGAGACAAATTACTAACAAAATAAAACATGAAGTAAATAAATGGGGATTAATTTAACAAAGACTAATGCATGCCTTGATATAAGAGGGTACTGGAGTGGCAAGAAAAAGCTGAACACAAGGAATCAAATGTTAATGAACCCCAAGTCCTCTAAACAAAGAAAATGCAAGCTGTGTCTGTCACACACTATTACCACAGTATGGTGGTCTTGTGATTAGGACAAGAGAAGATATGACTACAATTATAACTGCATTTTGATAAGTCAGTGTGTTGCTTAAATGTAAGTATTTCTATGGTGTTTAAGAAATTTTCAAATTATTCTTTCAGATCCCAAATCTAAAAACATAATTTAAACCAGTGAGGAGCCAAATTTTGCATAAGGTCTAGTAAGGAGACTCTCAAGGTGACATCAAGGTACATGGCATTTTCCAGCAATGGTGACACCATTTTCAAGATAAACCATCAGTCAGTGGGAAATCTGTTTTTTTTACTTGTTGAACATGAGTCCATAAGTTATCATAACCATCAGTTGTAATGCTGAAAACCTATAGATAAATTGGAAATAACCTGAAACAAAATGAATGACATGAGTCTAAACAATAACTGAAAAGCAATACAAGGCAACAGATTTCTTCAATTTTTAAATAATTTGGGTTGTGAGAAACAAAACAATTACAGAGTTCTAATATCCAGATCAGAAGAGAGTATAATTTAAATATCCAGCTGGAAGAACATTGAACGCTATGTTGTTGACAATCATGGTACACTAATTTTGTGTTATTTACCAGGTGTTAGTGTAAGCTGGTTTTAAAGAATAAGTCTATAATAATCCCAATTTTTAGTAAAACAAAAACTATCATAATTGACAGCTACAAGTCAGACTTGTTCCCAGTGGGTCTTGGACTCTGCCAGGGCAAACCTTTGTCACTGATTCTAATCCTGATGATTATGACAGAATTTCTGGGTGCAGTCCAAGGGTGGAGTGTGTCGGTGATCTCAAGATCTTGTCTCTGCTTTTCGCTGATCATGTGTTTCTGTTGGCTTCATTTAACGCTGACCTCCAGTTTATACTGCGGCAGTTTGTAAAAGGGTGTGAAGTAGCTGGAATGAGAATTAGCACCTTCAAGTCTGAGGCCTTGGTTCTCAGGTGTAAAAGGGTGGAGTGCCCGCTCTGGGTTGGGAATGAGTTTCTCCTCCACTTGGAGGATGACTTACCAGTTGATCTAGATTGCCACCCTCACCTATGGCCACAAGCTTGGGTATTGGCAAAAAGGATGAGACTGTGAATACAGAAATTAGCTTTCTTCAAAGGGTGCCTGGGCTCTCCCTTAGAGATAAGATGAGGAGCTTGGAGGGGATTAGAGTACAGCCACTACTCCTCCATATCAAAAGGGGCCAGTTTAGGTGGCTCAGGCATCCCACCAGGATGCCGCCTGGGTGAGGTGTTTTAGGCACGTCCTATGAGGAGGCCCCAAGGTAGACCCATGCCACTGAAGAGATTATGTCTCTTCGTTGGCCTGGGAAAGGCTTGGTTTCCCCCCGGAAGAACTGGGGTGGATGGGAAAAGAAAAATATGTAGTAAAAAATGGATAGATGGATAAATATCATTGTGAAAAATACCAAAGTTGCATAGCAGACATACTTTCAAGGATTTCCAACCCAGTGTTTGTATCCAACAGCCACAGTGAGGCTACTTCAGCTTCAAAGCCTTTTTTTGGTAAATTCCTCCTTAATTTGCAAAGGTTGGGTTTCCTTCACCGTTCACTGTAAATACAGTTTGTTTCTTTTTGAATTTCTTTTTTGCCCCTGCAACTCTCGACTAGCCACAAGGCCATAACAAACTGAAACTAAGCGGTCTGGGAAGATGTTTCAATAAACATTTTGTTTCTCTGAACTCTGTGATGCTTTAATGGCTCATATGTACACACATAGAGATGCACACGCGCACACACATATACACACGCACACACACAAGTCTAAATGAATCCCACCATACTTCTGAGAAAATCCCCCCTCTTCTTGCCACTACAGTAACCAGCCCTAACTTCTTTTCACTCCCACATTATTTTCCTCTTCTCTCATCCCTCCATCCCAACCTCTCAACAATTTACATCCAGAAGTTGAGAAGCAGCTGGACAATAAAAGCAGCTTAAAAGGACACACTCCCCCAGTGTTTATGTTAACCAGCCCTGAACAGCAATCAAACTGAAGAGTAAAGAGGCCAGTTGTTTTGGTCACTGGCCAGATTTGTGTGTCTAGATCCATCTCTGACTGCCACAGTCAAAACGACTTTAGGACAGTTTGGGGCAGACAGTGTATGTTTGTGTAAGTTCATGCAACGATGTATCCAAGAGGCCTGGGTCTGGGGGCTTTTAAAACATTGCTCAGTAACGCAGTTTCTCCAAACAAGCTGTTAGGACGATCAGATTAGACATTAGGAGAGGGAACATGCCCAAAATCAAGGATGAAAGAGATTCCTTGAGTATGTCTTACCAACGACTGATGACACACTATCATTTCTATCTGTAAATAGAAGAAGAGTGGTGCTGCTGTGACAGGTTAGTGTAGCGTGCCTTCTTTTTATGCAACCTTTATTTAGCTCTACTGGGACACCTTTGTAAGAAAGGCCCACTGAGAGTGTAGGGAGTGCAAGATAGTAGATAACTGTTCCCATATAATATATCTGTTTTGTTTTTTTTATTAGCAACCATTTACTTTACTGTGATAAAATTGTAACCAGTTTGTAATCTGTTTACAAATCTTACTACAATACACAAAATCTATGTTCTTTGGCTGCCAACTGTTCCTAGACCATCAGGAGCTGACCAGCCAAACGCGGCACACAGGTATGTCTTTAGGCCCCTGAAGGTTCTTATCTATATCAGATATTATGGGGCCAGGATGGTGCCTAACAACCACCTAGCAACAGGCTAAAATGTCCCGTTTGCAGCATACATGCACCTACAACACCTTATGATAGCATCCTACTGTTTTAATTTCATGGCAATAACATCTCATTTAAAGCCACAAAACTTGAAATTATACATGCCTAGCAACTACTTAGCCACAGGCTAAAAAGACCCATTTTTAGCATATAAACCACAACTATGGCCCTTTTTCCTTTATCTTTCTCAGCAGCACAAACAAGCCAATCAATACTGTATGTATTAGTAGTTTTAATTTAATGTTGATTTTTCCATTTTTATTTCCATGGCTTTATTTTTAGACTGCATCTTTATCCGGTGTATCTATTAAGGTGCTGTTGGACCTCATTTATCTTTAACTGGTTGAAACTACTACTTGAAGAGTTAATAAAAGCTTTAACTCTACTATCTTGGTGTTAAAGCTCTAATGTGTATTAATGAGCCAGTTAGAACACATTGCTGTCTTTGAGGATTCCAGTTAAAAATGTTTTCTAACACCGTCTGTGGTCAGTTTAGTTTAGGGTGTGTATCCTTTGTCCGTGTTTGCACATCAGTAGATTACCACATTAGAAGACGTGTCAGACACATGTGTTGGAAAGGTTTCTTGACACAGTTTAACTTTAAGGTGGAGGGCCCATCTACATAACTCTTCAGTCACACAGTTAATTCTACATGCCTTTCAACAAGATTGCCTCATTTTCTCAAGGGAATATCTCTCTATTGCACCGAGTAGAATAAATACACAGACACACAGATGATGACTCCAGTGCGTGTGTGTAGCACAAGCTTCCTTTCTTAACAAGAGCTTAACAATAACAGATCTCTAATCGTTCCTTTCCACCTTTTTTTTCCCCCCATTGCGCAGTAAGATCAGTTAGACTAATCACGTGATGTAACAATTTCACTTTGACCATGATGCCAGAATATTGGAAGCTATGTGACTATTTATATATGTAAATAATGAATCAAGGGAACCCAAAATGTTGCACTGTAGTGGCTACTACCAAAGGTGGATTTTATGGAGGTAGAAATTTAGCACGAGCCACAAGCCAAATACTGGTAAAATATAAGAGCGATTAGCAGATTTCAGACACAAAATAATTAAATAATATTGAATGGCTGGTTAATTTGAACATTCCTTTATCAGCAGGTGGTAGGTTAATTAAAAAAAAAAAAAAAGGAAACAGTAGTCTGCTGTTGGCAGTGTCATTCCTAAAATATACCTTTGTTTTTATTTGATTTTTTTTTCATCTCTTCTGTCACATCAGATTTTAAATGCAAGAGAATTATATTGAGATATTTCTACTAAAGCAATCAGAATATTCTGCCACTTCTCTGTTCACACTTGTGCTTGCATGACCCACGCCTTAAAAAAATTTGAAATCCACACACTCACAGATTAAAATCTATTCACTCGTCAAAACACACTCCTGTCATAAATAATTAAATACCTTTCATATCAAATTGCATGCAAGTCCAAGGAAAACAAATTGAATGTGTGTATTATTTTCCAAAGAGGGCAGGCTATCCCTGCTGGGAAGAAGGATGGAGGCTTATTGTGTCTGGAACATGGTGGCTGTCCTTCAGCGCTCCAGGTAAATACTGGCAGCATGTCCCTACTTCAGCTGATGAGACTGTCACCTCTGCAGTTATCGGTTCATACATCTTCACTTCATGTGTCCCTCTCAAACACACACACACACACACTCAGTAAAAATAAACACTTGACCTTTATCAGTAGCTGAAGTCCTCCAGATGCGTGTTACAGGCAGATGATAAATACCTTCTATTTGCATTCAAGAAGAAAACAAGCAAACATGTAAGCATGCATTATGCAGGAATCTCCTGACGGTCATTTGTCAACATGTTCTTTTATCATTATCACAGCATCTCGCCTGTGCTGCAGGAGTGACAGCTCTCCTTAGATCTCCTCAAGCCTGAGAGCAGATAACAGCCTGTCTGAGTGCTACTTGTTACAGGATGAAACCACCCTCATCGCACACACATGCAATCCCCATGTCAATAAATCTATCTACAGTCTAATCAACTCTATCTCTGTGGGCACCACTCCCCTTCTAAGTACCTCCAGTTTACTCTTTGCTGATGAATAGCAATCAAGTGCCTCTTGTAGGTGAAAATATCACACAGGCTGATATTTACATTTCAGTCATTGTGAGAACCCTCATCACAGACTCATGCAATCCCATTCTGTAACTGAGGGACACCTTGAAGTTATAGAGGCTGCTTTCCTGCCCAGTGTGCTAATCTTCTCCCCACTGTTCCTCAGAGAGCCACAACTATTTGTGGTTAATTTAATGTTTCAAATAAAACGAAAAGCTGAATGATGTTGGTTGCAGGAGTTCACTTCCCAGCTGTGTTTCAGCGCCTCATTTGCATGAATATCTTTAAACATTTTTTAGTATCATCATGAAATGTATCATATCTTATCTTGAACCCTATCATCTTATCACCTAAAGCAGTATCAGTGTGCTCCCTTAAACATGTATTTGTCTTTACAATTTCCTTTCTTTCCTTTTTTTTAAAACAAATCTATGGTGACTACAGCCTTATGCTCAATTTTCAGCTCCATGGTGGTCAGCAATATTTATATATTATACAGCCATGTGAAAAATTACACCCTTTTACTGCATCCACAAGAAATTAAGAGGGTAAGTAGCAGCAAGGTGCTGCTAATTAAATGCACTTCATTAACTGATCATCAGCAAGTGTGAGCACCTCTATAAAAAGCAGAAATTTGTGCAGTTTGCTGGTTATTCAGGTGCCTGTTAACACAAAGCTAAGGAGGAAAGACATCAGCAACGATCTCTTCCCAGGAGGAGACGTCCCAGCTGGATAAGACTTCTAGTACAATGTCCAACTAAATCTGAACAGATGCGACCAAAGTGGACATGTTTGGTGAAAACTCACACAGCGTATCAATGAGGGGTAATGATTTGGGTTTCTTTTACCACCACAGGACCTGGGCACCTTGCAGTCACTGTTCATGAATCCTCTGTATACCCAAGTATCCTAGAGTCAAATGTGAGGCCACCTATCTGACAGCTAAAGTTTGGCTAAAACGGGGGTCACACAACAGGACCGTGATCCCAAGATGGGTTATCAAAAGGTGATGCATTTCTGTGGCTGTGTACTGTAACCCATATTTATAAATGAAGACAGTGTTGCTCCCCTCAAGTGGTGAGTGATGAACATCCTACTTTGTCACAGAGGAATACAATGATGGATGGTGATACACAGCATTACTGTGTGAATCTGTAACCATCAATCAGCCACAAAAACAAAAAGGCAGTCTATTTTAGAATTTTATCCTTGGATTACTGGTGTAGCTTTGCATGATTCACAGATTAGTATCACAAGCAATTATTTTATGCTGGGCCTTGATTTCACTCTGTGTAAAGCCAGCCATTTCAACTATAAGACCATGCTCCCTTTCTGGTAGCTTCCTTCTGGCTGGCTTGTCCCTCAAAAACTGAATTGGATGAATACGGATGGATTTGGAATATCCCCTATTTGACATCATTAAGTTCCAGAAATAGAAATATCTGTCAAAATCCATGCATTTAAAGATCCCTGAACTCTAAACTCAGATCACATGGATTACATATATATATACAGTGACATTACTTGAAACTTTCTCCATGTTTAATACGAGTATCTGCCATTGTGGTCATTGTTGGTAGAGCATGTTGTTTACCCTCTGCAAAGCTGCACTGGAGCGATGAAGTATGTGTGGAAGTGTGACTGAAACTCCTTCCCCAAGCTTGTGATCCTTCATTTAGATAATTGCTGCAAATATTTTAGTTTTCGACTCTGCCATAGAAGATTGGGCTGGTACTTTAAACCTCACAGCTGTGGCAGACCTCAGGGAAATCCTCACAGATCAACATGTTTACTTTGAGGAAATGCAGCTGCACCTTTCACCTTTAAGAGTACGTCAGGGAAGAAATTACACTTTCAGGAAACTTTTGTGTAAATACAGATTTATTAAGGGGATGAAAATGTTCCATGACAAACAAAAGAAGGGGAAAAAACAAGTTCACAGTACATTTCATTAGTTCATCTCCCTAACATGGTGCACTGAAACATTGTACAACTATAAAACCTCATTGTTGCTCTGCCTCTTTACAAAAGAAGAAGAAAAAGAAGAAGAAACAACAGGTATAAGGGGGCATACTAGCAGAATTATCAAGATTTTCCATCACTTTGAATTTGGTCGATGTTAAACAAAGAAAGCTTTTGCTTGTGTAAGATGTGAGAACATGATCATGAGCAACATACGTGGCTCTAAACTTGCAAAACAAAGTAAACTTGCTGGCAGCAGACTGAGGTCAGGTGGTTAAAAATGCAACGTGAACACAAAACAGAAGACTATTGGTCCTGCTTTTGGGTGGAAAATGACTGTTCTCATGTGCTAGATTACCTAAAAGGTGGCTGGTCAGATCAAGGTCCTGTGGAAAGATATTGGCCATTTCATGGAGAGGTAGGACAGTTGTCAACATATCAGGTCCCAGGACAAAACTAGAACAACTAATTCATACAGTACTTATAGACTACAAAGTGATGAAAACTGCTCATGTTACCTCATGATTATTGTTCAAACTAAGCATCATCATACGCTCTTGCCAATTCATCTGCTGTGTCAGAACTGCAGCAGTGCAACGGCAGCATTAAATCAAATGGACCAAATTTAAATATGAGGGTCTGGTTG
This sequence comes from Archocentrus centrarchus, assembly GCF_007364275.1. Taxonomy (NCBI): domain Eukaryota; kingdom Metazoa; phylum Chordata; class Actinopteri; order Cichliformes; family Cichlidae; genus Archocentrus; species Archocentrus centrarchus. The sequence continues at coordinate 9,122,375 of NC_044357.1, read as the reverse complement.
ACTCAGTTGTGTAGGAACAGGTAGAAAGTGGGAGTTGCCAGCTTTTTGTTTGTGATCTACTCAAGTGGTTTTTCAAAAGCCAAATACTTCCAAATTCAAGGGGCCGTTTGGCACAAGGTTTTATTAAATGGCAAATGTTGGACTTTAATAAAAGAATGGAGGAAATACGGTATCATTTTAGAAGTACTTCATGACAACAGACAAGTCATATCTGCTGGATTGTGGCGGCAGTTTCAATTAAATAACTGCACTGTTGTTCAGACTCGACACCACAGGCCATTTGACATCTGGCCCTACTTTAGCAACAGCAATCCTTCATTTCACTGTAGAGCAATAATGAGGACACACACTGGAGTGGATGAGCCACATTCACTTAAAAACAACCTTCTTTACCATTAAGGCCAACACACTAGCATCCTGCGTACTGTAATATTGGAGCTACACAGAAAGAAGGAACACATCTGGTTCAAACACATCATAAAATCCATTCAGCTATCAGACCTTACATGAGTGTGTGTTTGTAAGAGTGAGACAGGCTCCCCGTTCAGCACAGCTGTGGTCTCACATAAAGGTCACATCCTTTTGGTTTATTGCATCGCTCGTCTGATAGAAGAGGTCTGAATGGATGTTTTTTTAAACTGTTATTTGGACCAAAGTGTGATCGGCGAACATGAGGCATCGGTGGAAGATCACAAGATACGCTCAAGTGAAAAGAGAAAAAGCAAATAGCACCGCACTGAGACTAAAATAATTATCAGACCAAATACAAAACTCTCCCAATACAGTATAAAACTGGAACGGAAAGAACTTTACAAATAAAATGTTGCACTGTTCTGCCTTTTTTCTTTTTACTTGTGGAGGGGGAGAAAAAAGATAGACGAGAGTAGACCTATCAAAGGGAACACATGACTAGAACAAAACCAAAGTGGAAAAAAAAAAGAGGATGGAAACTTTACAGGGTGGTAAAACGTTCGTGCTCAAGTCTCTCATATCTCCTCTGGTGATTCACCATCATATATATATATTTTTTTTTATTCCAATTCAAGTCTAATATTTTCTTTTAGCTATTGGCTATTTCCTAAAACACCTTAACATTGAACTGTATCATCTCTAACACCTTATCTACATTTGTGGTTGCTTTACATTAATATACGTCTCTATAATGAAGATGACTCTGTCAGCTGTTCCCCTTATTAAACAGAAGACATGCAGAAGAATGACAAACCCTTGCTTTTAAATCTAGAAATGAAAAAATTGGGCTTTACCTCATTAGGAAATGATAAATCTACTATATCTGCATTATCCAGCTATGACTGCAAAAGCCAATTTGCTTTTATTTATAGATCACAGAAAGGGTTTGCCAAAAAGCTTTTAACTTATTAATCATCTTTGTTCATTTGGCTTTGTTGCAACTGGACAAAGATGAACTGAATGCTGGAATACTTTTGGAAAAACTTCGCCTCGTTGTTTTCTTCCTTTCTCTCTCCATGTGTGCTCTCAGTGGCGTGTCTGGTTGAGGCAGGGGTACGTTACTGGGACTCGCGGACCTTGCCTTGTAGGGCATCGCAAGTCTTCTTAGCGTCGCCTAACAACATCGCAGTGTTGGGTTTGTAGAAGATGGGGTTGTCAACAGCTGCGTATCCCACACCCAGGGAACGTTTCATCACAATCACCTATGGGAGGAGATGAAGTCACACAGACTGGTAAGCTTCTAATTGGACAAGAAAGCGATGACAAGGCAGAAGAAAGCCACCTGCGAAAAATGTAAAACCAGAAATTTGCCCCTCATCTATATCATTCATACCCCATTAATGGAAAATATCCTGAATGTGCAAGATTTGATCTCAAAGTTCAGCAACTCCACCCATAAAAATATCAGAAACAATACTGGCTGAGCTCTCTTTCTAGACAGTCACTTCGGGCACTGCTGCACTGCATCTAGCACATACATGTGCACTCTGCTATATGCATGGATCTGCTCCACTGTATCAAAACGGTTAATGCTTTAGTCTCTTGGAAGAAGATAACATCACAGTGAGTCAAATGTGGCAAGAAGGAAAGGTGGGCCATTCCATTTCCATTATAAAGAAACATCAAGTGCTTTTGGGGTAAATCTCTGGCACTGTGGCGCTATGAGTTAATTCTGTGTTAACTTGAGCTACGAGTGTAGCTCAAGTTAACACAGAATGATGGATGCTTGAATCTCTGAAATATGTGAACACCCAATCTCTGACAGCAGATCTGGAGGCCTGTAGAAACCATAATTTTGCAGGAAGGGGACAAATACTTTATTCATGGCTTCTCATATACAAGGCCCATAATATTCTTTAAAACAGTCCAAATCAGGTGACTGGCTTCACAGATATATAAAGATATAAAGCTTGAATATGGGGGGAAAAAAAAGTATTTTTATTCAACTTCAGCATGATATTCCTCAGGTATGACATCGTGTACCAAATCCAAATGAACTGATTTAGAAAGAGGAAGTTTCTGTATATCCAAAACTGGAGTTTACTCTAATTTTCCCCAATAAGATTTTTTTTTTTTTAAATATTCTGATTTATTTACAAAAAACAAAAAAAACAAAGGAAGCTCAGTGGAATTTTAAATGCATTAATGCCACTTCCTGAGGGACACATTAGCACCACCTAATTACCTTTAATCATTACACCAAGTGATGATTAAAGGTACATTACACATAACAAAATGAAACATTTAAGTGTTACTGGCACTGGTGGTGGGATATTTTTTGCACCGTAGAGTCCTTTGCTTGTATACTCTATTATTCTCCTGGGAAGGATACACTCCCCACATACTGCATTTTCAAATACTATTAGGGTACTAAATAGTACATCGGTACAGAACTGCCGGTACAGTCTGACCTCAGAAGATGAAACTGTGGTGGACAACCTCATTGAAAGAAGAACGAGCTTGACCCTCCTTCTACTCAAGAACACTGTTTGTTCTCCGAGTCATAGCCAAAGATTATTGAAATCATAAAAGCAGTGTATGATGAATGCATAATTGAATACTTGAAAATGATGATTTAAAGTCTCTCATGTGTGTGTGTGTGTGTGTGTGTGTGTGTGTGTGTGTGTGTGTGGTTAGGTAAAATGTCCTCTTTTAGTTCCTGTGTGGAAACTAGTGGGAGCACTGTATAAATCACAGATCTCTGAACAGTGCCAGTGGGATGCTCCAAATGTTGATATTCCACACAGACACAGTCTCAGTAATGAGATCAGGATGGGACTGCACCTGGAACTGTAACAGCATGTGTGAGACTGGGTTTATATGTATGTATATGTGAGTGCGTCGGCATTTCATTATGTTTGTGTGCATCTTCAAATGAAGCAGGTCTGCAGGTGTGGACAGCCAAATCGTTGTAAACTCTTCCATTCATTCCATGTTTTTGTGCTTCAGGATAAATCTTATTATCACTCATGCATGCACCAGATGTCTCACCTGCTTTGCCTTCCAGACTTCCAGCACGGGCATACCAGCAATGATGGAGTTGGGGTCTTCTTGGGCCGCTGAGTTAACTGTGTCATTGGCGCCGATCACCAGGACCAGGTCGGTTTCTGATTGGATATACAAACATGCTAATATTAACAAGTATATCTCTATAATTTCATCTCAACTTATTCAGTATTTGACTTGCATTCCAGTCAATAATAAGACAGACAGGAATTATAAGGTCTGGAAACAGGAGAAACTGTTAGTCTGGATCAGTTTATATTCCCAAATATAAATGACCCTAGTAGTGAACTCTAAAAGGCCGCAGCATTTACAGATGAAATAATGACAATGTATAGACTGTATTACAGAGATGACTGGCTCTCACCAGGGAAATCCTCATTGATCTCATCCATTTCCAGGACAATGTCATATGGGACACCAGCTTCAGCCAGCAGCACATTCAGCTGACCAGGCATACGACCAGCAACCGGGTGAATACCAAACCTGAGGGTTAAAAAACACAATGAATAATCCAGCTCAGTCCTACATGTACAAATTTGGCTCTTGATCCCCATTAGCTGCCTTAAATTAGAGAGAAAGACATGAACGTGGGAAAGAAGCAATCTTAAAGGTGCCTAAAGAGGGATCAAAATAAATGGAGTCAGGTGGAGGAGGAGACATTAAGATGAAGTATTTGGACAAATGGAGTTGAGAGATGAGTGTGATTATAGTTTGGTTACACACAAACACACCCACTGCACTCCTCCACCAGTATTACAGTATTTGTTGAGTGTGCACGCGCGCGTGTGTGTGTGTGTGTGTGTGTGTGTGTGTGTGTGTGTGTGTGTGTGTGTGTGTGTGTGTGTGTGTGTGAGACTGGGTATACACAGCTCTCAAACTCAATTAGCCATGTAATGTAATCACGGTAGGAAATTAGCACCAGCCACTGAATACTAGTGGCTGGTTCTCTTTTTCTGAACCCTTCCAATCACTTCGACCACTATTTGGAGATTTCTTCCTTTTTTTTTTTTTGTCTGACGAGCTTCAGCAGATACAGACAGCAGATGGCCTGCTGATTCTGGGATAAATTAGCAAGTCAGTTTCTGCCCTTTGTGTATTTCCATACAGTCTACACGCATAGGACGACAGTGGGGAACACAGTAGTTGTGGTCGGTAAGAGCAGAAGTTGTTTCCAAGTGTTATACTGTTAGTACCCTGTAGAAGGGGGAGGGTGGGTGTATAAGACAAGTGGAAGAGGTGACAAAAGCAGGTACAGAGAGTAAGTGACAAGAGTTTTAATAATACAGAACAGAGAAAAAAATGAGAGCAAGATCAGAGTGAAGGAGGTTTTTTTCTGTTTTTCTCTGACCACCCACTTTCCTCTAATCAAGTACAAATGCTCTAAGCAATAGCAGCTGCAAGAGCCAGGATCAAACGACAGAGGCAGGACAATTACACATGCTTCCACTGTACCTTGTCCTTCGCATCCTCTCTTTCGCATTTCCTTTTTTACCACACACACATACCCACTACGTCTTGCTGTTCCAACCAAAAACTATGTCCTTCATGGTACAACTTACATCATGTACTATAGTACATCGAAAGATCTCTTAAGGTCATCTTCTTGGGTAAAACAAGTCAGCTTTCAGTGTAGTTACCATTTTTAGATCGCTCACCGGAAGTCCCACTCTGACCACTTACACTCTGCTTTCTGGGATATCACCACGGACCTCAAACTTTTGCACAGCGAACATTGATTTCAGTTTCAAACCTGACCCGAATTTCAAGTTTAGAATCGTTACTGGGTCTAGACTCCATAGTTTCCAATACCATAGACAGTGTGTCAGATGAGGAGTTAGACCAGGAGGAGTTCTGGGGTGTCTGAAGGAACTGTCTGCACCGCAGTGTGTGCCATCATGTGTTGGAACAGAGTGCACTGAGATTTTTTTCACCACAAATATAATTTTCCCTCATCAGATTTGCCTCCTTGCAACTTCATGCACTTCCAAAAATGAAAATCATGTAGAAGGATGACCGCACTGGAGGCCATTCAGTGCCCGTCGTTGAGGCACAAGAGCATGGAGACATAATGGGACTTAAAGATCGAAAAGTAGCAGCCATGCTGAAAATGGTGCATAGATACACAAAACGATGACCCTGAATGTGAGATTAGCCAAATTTACATCCCATACATTTATTATTCAGTACTGCATATGATCTACCCATCTATAACCATCTAATCATTTGTATAAAATCCTGTTCATAAACATATCTGATGGTATTTTTTGTAGCACTTTGCTGAACATATAGACTCACTTTGTAGTACTTTAGTGAATTATATCGATTTAAAGCAAGCTAACTTTATTCTTGCCTTACCTCACTTTCTTGCCAGCCTCTTGAAGCATCTTCACCAAATCTGCAATGGGGTACTGGGCCTTTGCAGCACAAAGTCCATAACCTGAAACGGATTTCAAGGCAGTAACAGGTAAGAACGAGACACACCCGACACAGAAAAATGAAACACTTTTGCCACAATTTAGCTATGACTGGTTAAAACACATTTGTGCTCAGAGCTGTATACCTCACAGACAGCACATCTAAGAATGGAGCGTAGAACGCGTGAGGGAGCAAACACAGCAACTGAGTGTTTATTTGTAAAATCTCTCTTTCATCTCACTCAGCCTCTATGACTGAAACAATCTTCTAATCTTGCGATCTGATTTCTGCAGTCTAATTATGCAGTTTTAATGACTCATCAATAATATAAATATTCAGACCAAAGAGAAAACAACAAATATTTTTCAACCCACTTTATTTCCTTGCGATATCCTGCTTTTTGTGTCACTCATGTTGACATTTGGTGTCAATGTAGCAGCGAATTCTAAACACAGTGTGCGCTTCTTTCTCCCAGCCTTGGATTTATTTCATGTTTAATAACGCTGGTGTATGGTTCGTGATTTTTATCACGCTGTTGCTCACACACAAACACATGTCAAATGGTCCAGTGGTGTTTACTAACCTTGTCACAACAGCCAGTCTGAAACTGTCATGTTACAGCACACCAATCAAAATGACAGTTTCAAATTCCACTGGGAAAAAAAAAAAAAACACTCGAGAAACTTATTTAATTGACCAACTGCCACCCAGTTCAATAATTTTGCATTGTTCACTTTTCTACCTTTCTCAATCACAATTTTTGTAACCCCTTGTGCTTCCAAAATTATCTGTGGAGTTCCTGTATAAGAACAAGTGGACCCAGGCCACGCAGACTCAGCCCAGATGAATGCCAAGTACACACCATGTTTATCGGGCAGGGTCTTAACCGTTTCCACAGATGTCAAGCAAACTGACTGTGACGGCTCCAATTTAGTGAGAATAGGCAAAATGGAAACAAGGGGACTGACTGAAAGCTGGTGCAGGGAAACGATACCACACTACTGCTGCCTCCCAGAACACAACAAATTATGCATTTGGCTGATGTGAGTTATGTGGTCACGTCCATAACAATGTATGACCTGTATACTCTGGCTGATGTCAGGTTTTTGAAAATAAATTTCATAGTGTCCTCTGCGTGTTACTGCACTGCTTTCTGTACAGTAACATGTGAACTGCTGTATACATTCCAATTTCAGCTGAAAATTCAGAAAGCCACAATTGAAACAAATTTATTCATAATGAGAGAAAATTCTACAATGTGACATTCCAACTTTAGGATTTCAGAGCGTCCGATGGAAACAATCTCACCGACTGTGGAAGTTAAATTTAATTTACCTGTTATTACAGGTGACAAATGGCACATGTGCCGGGAACAGGCTTTAAAACTAGAGTGTTGTAAACAAATCTCACATTAAGAATGTTCGAATGCTTAACACTAAGTGCAGTTTGGACTTTTATGTTCGCGTTTAGAAGCTTGCTGGCATTCGTCTTTGCAACAAAGTCCGGATAACTGATTGATGTTGCTTAAAATGGCCAATTATTCAGCAGGTTGCATTATAATTTGTTTAAATGGATTTCAGTTCTAGTTTCATTTGGGATCTTACTCATGAGTGATGGGAAGGTGGAGTGCGAGCTGGACCAGCAGATTGGTGCAGTTTCAGCAGTAATGTGAGAGTTGTGTCATGGTGAAGAGAGCGCTGAGCTGAAAGGCAAAGCTTTCATTTAACAATCGAGCTACATCCCAACCCTCACCTATGGTTATGAGATCTTGGCAATGACCAGAATACAAGCAGACGAAATTATTTTCCCCCATTGGGTGGCTGGGATAAACTTTAGCAATAGGGTAAGGAGCTCAGGCATCTGGAGGGATCTCCCCTTGGAGGTTTTCTAAGCGTGCCAAACTTTGAGCAGATCCCGAAGAAGAACCAGAATTCACTGTAGAGATTATATCTGGCCTGACTACACCTCGAGATTTCCCAGGAGGAACTGGACAGTTTTGCTGGGGAGAAGGACTTCTGGAATACCCTTAAACAGTCTCAATGTGACTCGACTCAAGGTAAGCAGAAGATAATAGGTGGATTTTAATCATTATATTTTCACTAAAATCTTTTAAAGTGGACTTATTAAACTTTGATTTGTCTGTTACTTGTTAGATGCTCATATTAAACGTGTCCAACATGTTCAATTTGCTGACATGTAATCCTACCAGCCAAACGCTACCCTAAATGCCTTCAGACAGTTTTTTTCTCCTCTTAGATCTGTATGATGTCAAAGAAAGTGGATATCCTCCATTTGGTCATTTCAGGCATGCAGCTCTGGCCAGTAGAACAGAAGCCCCACCCACCTGTTGTTTAAACCTTCTGCTTCTGAGGGGCAGCCAATCAGATGAAAGTTGGCTTAAATAGCTTGTTTCAGACAGTGGATGACCCGAGAGGCTGCTCCATGTGCAAGATAAATAATGATTACTCTAAACCGTAAATCATTCAAAACCTTCCGAACAGTCCAAGAATAAAAATATGGAGCAGGAAATAAGTAATAATAGGCCAACTAAAGAAATGTCTGGTGTTTTATTATTTATCCTGTCCTGGTGTTGATTTGTTTATGAATCATTTTGAGAAAAGGCTGAGAAAATATAATTTTTCCATTTCCACTTTCTCCCACTCCTTCCAGTTCTCTTTTTTGGGGCTGTTTTTGGTGTTAGCTGTCAGATGTGTTCCTGTTCATCTTCCATTATTCCCAGAAAAGAGGGGGGGGTTGACCTAAATTGGATGCCACTCTCTCCGTGGATCACCTCTTTTTCACTTGACCACGTGACTACTTTAATTTTGCAATTCTTGTAAATTGCAGCGGTTTCCTCTGAAGACTTAGTTTTTGTATACAGGCACTCAGTGCTGTGACTGGAATCACCAGTTTGCAGATTAGATGCCTTTGGTCTGTGTTTACATGTACCCACGTGAGCGAAACAACCCTTTGGAACTGTGACTGGTTAACAACAGTCTAGACGAGGGGACCGAAATGTCAGTGGGCCACACAATAATGAGTTTAGAACAGCAGCTCCAAGGACAATCACTATAGTCCAAGTGGGAGGTTCAGACACATATCTAGACAAATATTGAAAACATGTGAAACAAAGAAAATCATATAGCTGGAACAAAGACTGGAACCCACTCTTTAACCCTGAAAAAGGAACTAGAAGCCAATTTAGAGTGTAGTATTTGAGTTGTCAACAAAAACCCAGCATACACTCATTCCATCTAATTTCCCCCCTTGACCTTGCATACATAAGCTGCACTGTAGAATCTCTATTTACGAGGACTGACGACCACACAGAAACCTAACAGTGTGCATGTGTGTGTGTGTGTATACGCTCCACCAGGACTTGTCAATTAGCCTAGCAAAATGATGTAACATGGGCTAAGAAAAGGTTAAATAAACAGAACACACACTGTGCTAATAATACCAAAAAAAAGAGAGACTGGCAAAGTCAAAGTACCATTTTTTCCACTCATGTAAAATCCTCAGTGTGTGAGTGTAGGGTTGTGTATGTATATCTTACCTGGAGTGATGATTATGTTCTGGGCCTCTTTAATCATCTCGACAGTCTGATCCACATTGACTTCTGTGTGTGTCCCTGTGATCTCCATGGGCTTTCCTGTACCGGTGGAAGATGTGCCGTAGCCTCCCAAGATCACATTAGTCAGTGAACGATTCATGGCCTGAGGGGGAAATAAAAAATAAAATACTTTATTTGATATTTACTTCACAACTTGTCTAAAAGAAAGCATGGCTATGAATGTCACACATTTGTGGCCAGAATATTTAGAAAAGGAACTCCACAATCTTGCTATAATGGAAAAGTTAGAGTCCCTCCTGCTGGACAGATAAGGAACAACCACATTAAACAATCTGACACAGGAAATGCTAGGATTCAAACAGTGATGCTGAGTCTGTGTTCTACTCACCACACACATAATATATGACAAAATGGCTCCAGATGACCCGATGAGAGCGCCGACGATGGTCAGCAGGTTGTTGTTGAGAAGGAAGCCCTCGGCACACAGGGCCCAGCCTGAGTAACTGTTGAGTACAGTGATTACCACCGGCATGTCGGCGCCTCCAATAGCTGCTGTCAGTGTTACACCCTGGGAGAAAGCAGGAGGAACCATGAGGTTAAACCCACTGCTGTGATCACCTTAGGTATTCAATATGCCAGCGAATGCTTGTTATATGACCAGGGGTTCAGTAACCAAAACTGGAACTCAGCTACATCTTAAGCACCTAAAGTTTCTTATCTATATCAGATATTATTGTGTCAATGCAGCAGCTTCACAGTGTAGTCGTTTACACATTTACCGCACAAGCAAATGATCCCAGGTTTGACTCCAGGAGGAGACAGAAATCTCTTCATCTGGTGTTTTAAAAAAAAAAAAAACAACTGCCAAATCAAATATGTGGACCTACCCGCTGTGGCGACCCTTCGTAAGGGAGCAGCTGAAAGTAGCTTTATTATGTTGCACAACAACCACCTACCAACAGACTGAAATGATCATTTGTAGTGTGCATACACCTGTAACACCTTATAAGATCATTGTGTCATCTTAATTTCTTGACACAAGCATCTAATTTCTATCCACAAAACTTTTCATTATGCTTGATATATTATGACATCAGCAGCAGCCGCCTAACAACGAACTAAAAATCACACACCAAACAGTACTGCGGTATGTGCATGTGCCAAAACTGTAACTGTCATGTCGCCCCCTTACTCAGTCCTCACTCTGAGTGTTTAGAGCTCAGTTATTAGACCATCTTTGCTGTTTAACTTCAATGTTTAATATAAAATATGTCAAAATGCAACAGCACAATAAGCTGTCAGTTTAAAGAAATAACTAACGGCGCCAGGGTGGCTCAGAGTTTGAGCATGCGACCATATATGCTGCGTGGCAATGCGGACGGCGCAGGTTCGAGTCCCGACCTCTCGCCATTTACCGCATATCTTCCCCCGTCTCTCTCCTCCTACTTTCCTGTCTCTCTCCACTGCAAACTATCAAATAAAGCCATAAAAGGCCAAAAAAAAAGTAACTAATAAATATTACACTACAGTAGATTCTTAAGAAAACAGTCTGCTTTGACTTTTTTTCCTGCTTTCCTGCAGAGCATCACACACTTTTTTTACACAGATCTGTAAATCTCTGTACAAGAAAGGTGACACCATGTTCGAGATCACACCTCACAGTATCATTTGCAAAGCCGACAAATCGTACACGTAGCATTTCTTCAGAAACGCCCTCATAGCAAGGCTTTCTGGTGTGTAGCTCCAATTCAGTTTCACACACTGCAGAAAAACCCAGAGAGATCCATGCACTTATGCACCTGGCACAGTAACAGTATTTTCATTAACAGACAAACAGCTTGGGATCTGACAGTAAATAATGTTTTGTGTTCTTCAACACATCGCACATGTCAGCTGTGACACATTTCAGGTTTATATGGAGGAATAGCTTCTAATAAAGTCACTCTGGATAAATCCTGTGATCTACCTGAGTCTCAGTTCTCAGGTCCACACAGAGCCCACCAATTTCTGACATAACATATTGAGTCTTTTTCAGCCTCCTCTAATTTATATGAAGTGCCACACTCTTTTCAGATAGAAACACATGCGTAAAACCTGCACTTAGACTGTATTATTTTATTGGCACATTACTTGATTCCTTATTTTTGAGCCACAAATTTGTGCTACTCTTATTAGAATGCTGGTCATTAATGAAATGAACTAGCTGTGTTTGGTTAAACATTTATAAATGATAAATTTGCCCTGTTTATATCTGGCCCAGTCTGTGGCTAAAAGGCTCATGCCTGATGTTCCGGTACAGCACCACACCTCTGATATACACAACAGCAGATTTGCAGCAGTGGGTGACAGATTTGTGATTTATCACAGTTAATTGCTGTATTAATGCAAACATATTGCAGTGTTATTGCCAACTTGACCCTGTTCAATCGACTGACTCTATCTTATTGCTGTTTTTTGCCATCTTGATGCACCAATGTTGCTTTGAGGACAGCAGCTGTCTGCAAGTGGTCTCGGACCTGATTCCCATCGCAAGTTGATTGGCTGTGCACAGCGGCAATAATTTTGGTCGTGTAGCGGTCTCTAGCCACTGTTTTCCCAAGTGACTGTACCCTACAAAAATACCTGATTACTTCCAGTTACTGCTGCGAAAGGTGGTTCCACGAAAAAATTGCTGTATGTACAAAGGTCAACATATCAATACTGGAACTTATTACTCCCTATAAAGTACCGGTAACCGTATCAGCCCCAAAACTGCATTATTGGCTGGGGTATAATACAGAAGAGTGATCTAAAACCATTATAAAGCAATATTTTTTGTAATAATTAAAAGGTGCTATTTGAATCTATTTAAGAAAAAAAAACAACTATTTAAATTGTAAAGGATGCAAACAGCATCCCAGTTTTAGATAAATTTTACTTGTCCTCCATCCCTCTATCATCTGAACAGCTTTTGTTTAAAGAGAGCCAACTGTAGTTATGAAAGCATCAGCGAGCTCCAGAAGTGTGAAGAAATGCACACGTGTACAGTAGATGATGCATTATACTGTATTTTAACAACTGATTAGAGGACAGAAATATAAAACAAACTGAAATGATATCCTGCTAACTTCTCTGGGGACGTGCTGATGTTTTTATGTGGGACTCAGTCCAGCTGCTGATTTTCCCAGCAAAGCATGCAAAAACGCAGAGCAGGCAGAAAATCCCAAAACTCCAACACGTCACTGCATATAGCATTTCTTTGCTTTTTAACGTGTGCTCGGTGCCTCTGCCTGGCTTCACTTAGTGATAATGTAAATTCTGCACAAGTATATGAAACTCCAAAGGCATGTCTAGAAAAAAATTATGATTTTTTTTTTTTTATTCTGATCATCACACCTCAAAAATGCTTCTCTGGAGATCCTAATTCCAATTTCATAGAGTACAAACATTGCAAAATGTAAATCTAAAGTTTCTCACTTAAAAAAAAGCTCATTTAAAAGTAGGTGGAGTTGTTAAACTTGTTATTGTTTATTCTCACATGCTGAGCATTTAATACTGCTGTGTAGAAATACCTGCACTCAACATCTTTGTCTCTGATTTCCACAGAATTTCAAAAGCTAAGCAGGACTTAACAACGGCAGGGGAACAGGAGCCTGGCAGTTTCGCGAAGTCATGCCTGCTTTGCCACTGCCAACTCTCCATTCTGAATTTCTGGGCAGCTCCTGTTTCCTGCGCAAAGAGCCTCCTGACATTTATAACTAAATCCCTGCTTTTGTCTCTTTTCTCATTTACACCTTCCTGGCAGCATTTTTCTTGACTTTTTTTATGCCGTTTCTCCTCTCGTGAAAATTTTATCATCATATCCAGTCTGTCAGTATGAAATCACTTTTCAGTCTGTGATTTTTAAGAGTGAAAAAAAAAAAAAAAAAGACCTCATACATAAACACACAGCGTACCATGACAGCAGAGAGAGCAGAGACTGATCCGAGACAGGTGATTCCTGTAGTGTAACTTGGATCGAGCATGTAGGGAATCATTCCACCAACACTAGCTGCCATGAGACCGGCATTCAGGGCGTGACGAGCAGGGAGCATCAGAGGAGCGCTGTTCAAAATACCTGCATGTGGAGAAAAGGTGGTAAGAAAAAAAAAAGATAAGACCAAACTGAAAAAGTATCTGTTAGGGGTCTCAAAAATCTAAGCAGTAGCTTTTTTTTGTGTGTGTGTGTGTGTGTGTGTGTGTGTGTGTGTGTGTGTGTGTGTGTGTGTGACATTTATCATTTTAGATTTCTCATTCTGCAGCCACCACTTGAGACTTGTCATTAACTGAATGCCATGTTGATGCATAATTTGTCCTTATGAAACACTTTCAGTCAACATGGAAATTATAGTGTGATTACAAGGACTGGAGCCAGCACATGAACCTGATGAACTGGGCTTTTTTTTTTCTTCTATGCTTCACAGCAAGCAGCAGTGACATGAAGCGACAGACTTTCTTACATGGATAAACACAGTATGACCAAGGTAACACATCATCTGCTGTCAGCAGTATACACACTCACTTCCGATTAGAGGGAAGTTTGTTCGCAATCAGTAAGGACAGTAAACACCTTTACCATTTTTACCTCACAATATCAAAGTGTAATGACAGGTACAGGTCAGTTAACTAGTCAAGTTTAATTATGAACTAGGCAACTGCAAATAAAACTGATTTATGAATTATCTTAATTATAATAAAAAGAAAAAGAGATACGTCAGCTAAAGGAACTGTCATTTTGGGGAGGTTTTTTGTTGTGACATACATACAGTATCCAGGCTAAAGCTTGGAGTCAGTTACTTTCTCAGCATAAAGACTCAACCAGAGACTGCTAATTAAAGATAGATGGAGCCTCCATGATGTCAGCCATTAGTGCCTGGACTCTGCAATTTAAAGTCTCAAGATTAACATTTTGGACACTTGAAATGTTGATTTGTGGAGTCAGAAGTTCCCTTTTTTTTTGGACCAGACAGTTGAGTGCCAAGTTCTCTTTATGTAGCAAGCTTAATTAACAAGCTGCAATGCACAGATGCTGACAAATCAGTCCAGAATAACATACTGATAAGAATTACCACAATTCGCTCGCCAAAACTAAAGCACAAACTTCCTAGATGGTCTGTATCACATCGTAATCCATATTACTTATTCCTATTAAAAATGCCCCCAAAGCCATCAACAGCATAAGCACGGCTGAGAGGCCTAGTTCAGTAACTCGAGCAGCAAGCTGCTCCCTGTACGAGCACGTCTGTCAAAGTAGCCAAACCTCTAACTTTAAGCCTTAACAGTATCTACATGGATAAGATTTTAAAAAATTCACCTAATACAAAGCTGTTAGGAAAACTACCCATAATAGGCAAAACTGTTTTTTACCCTTGTTTATTAAATGGTGTTCATGCGAAGCCAAGCTAAATGAGTCTTAGCTTCAGCTTGAGAATTAATGCTAAGACTAGAAATTGGTACTCATCTTATAATGTGGCTCCTGGAAACAAAGTAAAGACAGTTCATCTGAGCTAAAAAAAAAAAAAAAAAATCTGAGCACTGCAAAATTAACTGCTCCTTAAGCATTAACTATTGCTTTAAAGGTTACATTTAATCATGATCTATGGTTTTCCCAACATGCATCATGCAGCTAGAAAGAACAACACCTCATGATAGGCTACATCTGCCTCGTCTTTGGCAAATAGGGTCACCACAAGTGTAACAAGTGGTCTTCATAATAACATGTCAGCATTAGTCCAAAGTCTGCCTGTACATCAGCATACTAATAGTGTAAATGTTTCTTCTTCACAGAATATTTATTATACGTAACTGCAGTTCTCACCTTGCAGTTTGCCGTATGCCACCAAAGAGCCGCTAAAAGTGACTCCACCGATGTAGGTTCCAAGATAAGCAACTATCTTGGTGAGGTTGGCTGCAGGGTCTGTGGCGAAGTGTGGGTACTCAATCATGTATTCAGCCACACAGGTGAGCACAGCAGCCAACCCAACCAAACTGTGGAAAGCAGCCACCAGCTGGGGCAGGTCACTGATCTGGATCTTCTTAGCAATGGCCAGGCCTAGAGAGAAGGAGATAAGAAGTAAATAAAGTGTAGTGGCCCTGAAAGACCCACACACAAATAACATGCAAATCACAAGCACATGCACATACACTCAGGACTGCTGGGAAGTGGGCCCATCTAAAGAGCCAGGTGGTGCTGATGAGGCTTGCTTGGGGAAATTCCGTATGTGTGAGTTGGTCTACACTTTCTGTCCGTGTGTATGTGTGTGCACGTGTGAAATACGTTCCCGTATCTGGAAAAAAAGCATTATTGTCTGTGTGGATAGTTTAGTCTGGCTTTCAGCTTTGTTACTGGAACAATTAGCATTTAAATGATCAAACTATCCTCAAAGAGAAAGAAAGTGAGTAATGTGTGAAGCTGACCATTCTGACAGATCTCCTGTGTCTGGCAGAGATTTAGTCATGATGTAAATATCACTGCTCTTAGCACACCTGCTAACTTAATCTAGCCAAGCTTGGAATACATGCATGCATGCAAACACAAACAATGCAAAAGCCGTGTTCAATATTTCTGACTCAAGAGACATTCCTTCTTCCATGTTAGGGAGACGGATAAGCCAATCTTTTAGACTCCAAGTACAGCTGCAAGAAAGAGTTTGTGAATCATTTGGAATCACTGATTCCAAATGAACCTGAACACAATCTGACTACACTAATTAACACTGAAACAGGTGTACTTTTCACTGCTTAATTGAACCCATTAAGTATTCACTCAATCACTTATGGTGGAGGCCGGAAAGAGGAAGTTAATTCTTGAATTCAGTAACTTGTAACAATCTTTAGCAGCAGCCTCCCTCGGATATGTCCTGTAACTGCTTATGCAACTTGCACAAAGGCGAGGGGAAACTGTGGAGCTTTCTTTCCTACAAACTTTCTGGGATGTGAAGACTGAAAAGCCCCCTGAAGGTCACGCCTCAGCATCTCAACTGGATTAAGGTCAAAACCTAATCAAAAGCTGAATTTTATTTCACCGTCTTCCAACTCTTCTGGTGCTAATTTACTAGTGTGCTTACTGCTATACTGCTGCAACACCCGACCTCTGCCAACCCCCAGATTATGGACTGCTGCCCTGACAAAATTTCTCCAAGTAATTTAACCTCGCTATTTCTTCAATCATTACAAGGTGTCAAGGGCCCGAGTTAGCAAAGCAGTCTCAAAACATGAAACTGCCTCGACCATGCTCTTTATAGTTAGGATTTTTCTTGGAGTGTTTCTTGGTTTCCTTATAGTTTTGTCACCAACTCTTTTGGGATTGCAAACTATGCTCTTGGTGTAATCTTTGCAGGACATCTGAAATGCAGAGCAGCAACAGTCCTAAATTACACCTAAGAGTTCTTGTAGCCTTTTCCTCTCCTTTTTATCTCTATAATATTTCTTCTAAGATCCTGTAGAAGTTGTCATACTTGAGACATGGCTGACGCCAACCAGTCTTCCTTAAGAAGAGCAGATTTTGTCAGTAACCAGACTTTGTATGCCTTTATTTACTAGGACGGTATCTTTGTAGCCCAAACTTCAATTCTCATGTCTTAAATCTGATCACCAGACATTAGGAGCTTTTAAGTTTGATTTATTACCCAATGTGTTAAATAAAGACAAATGTTTGTGTGTTATTGCTTTATTCAGATTGTTTTCATCTCTATTTGTGACTTAGATGAATATCAGACCACATGTCAATAGTAATCAGTACTGAAATCCTGGTAATAATTTAAAACTTTTTATTGCAACTCTAAATACACACAGACTCACCAGCAGTGCCACCCACAGCCATGGCTGCACTCATCTGTGCCAGGAGCTCAGGACTTGGTTTGAGGAAACCCAGAGTGGCTGCAAGCCCACCTGCGACTCCCATCATACCTAAAGTGTTACCCAGACGGGCTGTGGTCTGGTTAGAAAGACCAGCCAGGGCACCGACGCAGCATAAGCCTGAGCCCAAGTACATCATCTGGTGAGGGAAAGAGACAGAATAGTAAAGAAGGGTTGTTGACAAGGATTAAGGGATCGCAGGATGGGGGGAGAAAAAAAAAAAAAAGTCCAAATGATTTTACTTAGGGCTCCTGCACAATGTCTGTGAAATCAAAGAATACACTCTGGAGGTCTCAAGGACTTTTATACAGTCATGAGCTGTTTTGCATCAGTACTGAGGGATAAAGAAAATGGCCTCAGTGAGAGAACATGAAAACAATTAAACTAATGGCCATGACTTAAATGTCCTCTTTCACCTGTTCAATGTTATATCCAGACTGCAGAGCAGCAGCGTAGCCTCCAATGAAGACGCCACCAGGAAGCAAATAGAGGTAGTTGTACTCTGGGGGATCAGTGGGACGTTTGAACATGTCCAACATCCTCTGCGTCACCAGAAAACCACCTGATAAAGAGGCAGAGGAAATTAATACACTTATACTGGCAACTGCTAAGCCAATTAAAAATCAATAAAATAATTATTAATACACAAAATGCAAAAACTTTCTTCAAAAAGAACAAGATGAGGGTGAGGGGAGTAAGGGATGTTGAGGCACCTGAAATACAATTTCTATATTTTTAGACCATTTCTTAAAACAGGTGTTTTAAAGGACATAGCTAAAATTTATTGCCAAGTCCAATAACCAATGTTAGGAATTTAATGAGTCTACTTCATGTCAGGGTAAATATTTCAAGTCGAAAACCTCAAAAGTGTCAAACTGGGAGCAGACAGTGTCTCAG
Organism: Archocentrus centrarchus; assembly: GCF_007364275.1. Classification (NCBI taxonomy): domain Eukaryota; kingdom Metazoa; phylum Chordata; class Actinopteri; order Cichliformes; family Cichlidae; genus Archocentrus; species Archocentrus centrarchus. Next base: position 9,104,137 of record NC_044357.1, on the reverse strand, counting down.
TGCTTTACAGGACAAGATCGCATTACTGCATGTATGCCTCCCTTTCCCCCCTCTGGCATGACTGTAGCCACGTGCACACACATGCACTAATACACAGAGGGGTGAATGGGAGGTTAGCATCTGTTTCTGTCCCGTACATGTAATTTTAGTCACAAAATATCCCATTTAAAAAATGTAATAATAATCTACTATTATTCCAGACAAGATTGGGTCAATATATTAACATGGAGGAATGTCTGCGTATTAAAACAACTCTAAGCCAGCATCAGTTTCTTTTGGGTATATTCTTAACCCCAAATGGGGCTAGTGGCACTGTATGTAGAAAGCTTGCAGAAAAATGCAGTCCATCAACAAGACTAAGAGGCTACAGTCATATTAGAGGAATTATGCTTGAATTCCTCATTCAGACAACAAAATATTTGTGTCACATAAGCAGTGACTGCAGAGTTATCAAATCTTGAACCAATAAACACTGTTTAGCTTAGCTTCATTTAGCACCTCACCATGCCAACATTTGCTAAAGAAAGAAAGTATCCCGCACACCACTCAGGTGGGGGGGGGGGGGGGGGGGGGGGGGTGTATCCGTGCTTGGATCTTGTTTGCGCCAAATTCTGACCCGACTAACCAAATGTCACGACAGAAATCGAGAATTGTCAGATCAGCAGCGTTTTTCCAATCTTCTGTTGTCCGGCTTTGGTGAGCCTGTGTGAATTATTGCCTCAATTTCCTGTTCTTAGCTCACAGGAGTGACATCTGGTGTGGTCTTCTGCTGCTGTAGCCCATCTGCTTCAAGATATGATGTGCTGTGCGTGCAGCATCCACACAGTTGTGTGGGAAAATCCCAGTAGACCAGCAGGGTCTGAAATATTCAGACCAGCCTGTCTGGCCCTAAAAACCATACCTTGTTCATAGTCCCTTAAAAGCACCTTTCGTCACCATTCTGATCGCTCAACAAGTTACCTTGACCATGTCTACATGGTTCTGCCATATAATTGGCTATTAGATAACTGCATTAGTGACCAGTCAAACAAGTGTACCTAATAAAGTGACTGGTCAGTGTATATTAGCTTTAAAGAGACATTTGAATATTTGACTTATCAGCAAGAAAATGCTTGATATTGACTGTCAGGGTCCCAGTTTTCAATGTTTTTTTAATCTGCTGATCGTTTTTTTTAGTTCGGTAGCTTAGAAAAACGTAGCTCTGGGTTCTTTACCCTGTTTGCAGTGCAGCAAACTGCAAACAGGGTAAAAACACTGCAGCTTTCAGGCATTTTTCAGATTTTTGCTAACAGATGGAATTGATAAGGCAGCATGTTCACATAATACATAGACCTAATTGCACTCTGTCTTTATTGTGTTTGTCCGTTTCCATGGTATGTTAGTTTTGTTCCCATGGGGTTATGGTAGTGCGGTATACTGCTTAGAAATATGTCTGAGGAACCCAACTCAAAGAGAGCATTAAAAAAATAACTGGTAGGTATGTCTCTGAAGGCTGCGGTATTTTGGAATAAAGAGGAAAGTTAATTGGAATCGCTAAAAAGTGGTTTGTACAGTAATGAATTTGAAAGTAACGAATGCCACGTGATTTGTGGTAGGATTGTACTTAATGCCCTCTGCATCTCACAGACACTCAAATGATGCTTCAGTGTATTTTAACAGGCCAAACTTATCTGTTATGCAAGTCAAAGATTTATCTGCTTGCATCAACGTCTCTCCTGGTGTCTAGCAGTGAGCTAATAGGAGAAATTAAATATAAATCATGGCTCAGCCCTGGAGGAACACTCTGTTTTTCCCAGGACTATTACAGAGCGATGAGTATTATAATGACTCCAGGAACAGTTTGTCATTATAATGGAAATTATTGAGGCTAATAGCAGGAATGGATGTGTGTGGTCCGAGCCAGAGCCACCGACTCTGGTTTGAGCAGGTGGGCAGAAAGGGCAGCTGCAAAACTTGGTTTGAAATGATGTTATTGCACAATCAATATAAAAGACTTCAATCTTCAGCCTAAAATGATATTTCATTGGCTCGGGGTTGCTGTAACTGGCAGGAATTACCGTGAGGTGTCTGTGTTAGGGTGACTCACCAGCGATGTTGACCGAAGAGATGAAGGCAGCGAGCACAGCCAGTGTCTCAGCAGCCGAAGTTGGGACGTAGCCCCCTCCCATCAGGGACAGACCACCCACAGCTGTCAGACCTGCAGACCACAGACATTTCAGTATTCATGAACCTACATTTTTATAATACAGGGAGTTGAAAACGGTGGTGAAGATGTTACAAAAACAGCTCCAAATTTCAAACCATTAATTCAGATCTTTTTTTTTTTTTAAGTCACTCTCAACACTTATTAGATTTGTTTTAATCAAACATTTTCCACAGAATCCTGTTTGTTTCCCAGATAGGAAAAAGATAAAGTGATTTAAAAAAAATAGAGGAAAGGAAAAGAGTTTTTAAGAAAAGAGACTCAGGAAACCTTGATAACATCAGTGCTGTAATGATTTACAGGCAGTAGGATGCAATTCACAACAACCACTGGAGCCTGCATTCACATGGGTTTGTGACTGTGTGCTATTTTGGTTGACTAACAGGTAGTGTGTGTGTGTGTGTGTGTGTGTGTGTGTGTGTGTGTGTGTGTGTGTGTGTGTGTGTGTGTGTGTGTGTGTAGTCAACAGTGTTAGATTGGACTTTCAAATGTGGAAAAAAGGAAGTTTGACCTCCTTTTTTCTCAAACCAAATGCAGCTTTACCAACAAGTTTATCGACTTCAAGTTTCAAATGCTGCCAAACACTCTTTCACTGCTTCCATTATGTAAAATACAAGCTCATTTAAAATTAACTGCCACAAAAAGCTACCTATAGCAGGATAAATGGCAAAATAAGTAGTTACAAACACATCAAGTTTATTGAAACCACCTAAAAACGTATCAGGATGCCACTAATCAATCTCCATATATTAGTGATTAGGATGTTATGCTAATCAATAATTTATCCTGCCCATTGTGCCCATTGTTGGTGCTTTTGGCAGATGTCAGGGGTCAGCATGGGCATCCTGACTGGTCTGCAGCTATGCAGCCCAATACGCAACAAAGTGTGATGCGCTGTGTATTCTGACACCTTTCTATCAGAACCAGTTTGAGCTACAGTAGCTCGTCTGTTGGATCGGACCACACGGGTCAGCCTTTGCTCCCCACATGACCCTGTCGCTGGTTCACCACCGCTGTTCCTTCCTTGGACCGCTTCGGATAGATTCTGAACATCCCACAAGAACTGCTGTTTTCTGACCCAGTCATCCAGCCAACACGATCTAGTCGTTGTCAAATTCGCTCAAATCCTTAAGTTTGCCCATTTTTCCTGCTTCTATCACACTGACTTTGAGGATAAAATGTTCACTTGCTCCCTAATATATCCCACCAACTAACAGGTGCCATGATGAAGAAATAATCAGCGTCATTCACTTCACCTGTCAGTGATCTTAATGGCTTAATGACATTTTATGTTTTCGCCTCTTCTATTGAACAAAGTTTTCCACACGTGTCTTCTTTTAAAAATATCTTATTTTAAACCTCCTAAAATTTTCAAATTTGCTTAACATTTAACATCAAATATATCTTTTAAGTTCTAGCTTATCAAACACAAGCAAAGCCTTAATTACAAAGTCAAACCATCACTTCCCTCTTTTTGTTATTTCTTTTAGCTTCTTTTGTTGTTTATTGTGCTTTTGTTTGCCAGCTAGATGGGTATCTGATGTACAACAAATATTTATGGCTTAACATGAATCAGGCTTGGTATGTTGCACAGCCAAATGGAGTTACCAGGTGGGTCCACTTCCTAAATCTAATCAGAATGGTGTTTTTTTTCTATTTTACCTACAACATGTTGATGCCTTGAAGTCTTTTTCACTATGATCTTTATTTCTTTCTCCTTGTTTGTCCTTTTTTAATTCACCTCTAAACAGTGAATAATGAAGAAAAGGAAGCAAAATGCTTTTAACTGTATTACCTAAGCCTTTGCTTACCTTTATTTTTCTGCAAATGCATCCTGATTTAAGGAAAAATTACAAATGAAAGCAATAATAGCAGCTATGCCCTGGTCAACAGGTACTGAGCTGCACAATAAGAAGTCCATCCTATGACTAATTTCATTTAAAGTCTGACTCCTATATATATATATATATATATATATATATATGTGTGTGTGTGTGTGTGTACAAGACACACTTATTAAGTCCCACAGAATAACCTGATGAGTCATCAGGAGTACAGCAAAAAACTAGTTAACTATTTGCAACTGGTCACTAACAATGGAACAAGGAAAATATGAGAATTTGAATTTTGCTGAAACAGATGCAGTTACATCTTGTAGGTGGAGATCAAAGGAATTCCTGTCCACCTTAACGAATGGATAAGCCTAAAAGCAAGCCAATATGCATCAGTGGACACACGCAAACTGTAAGGCATCAACAGATGTCTGTACTGGGTGGGCTAACACCCTGTGTGTGTGTGTGTGTGTGTGTGTGTGTGTGTGTGTGTGTGTGTGTGTGTGTGTGTGTGTGTGTGTGTGTCAAACATTAGGTTTCAGGCTGTGAATCAGTGCTCTCAAGTAGATTAAAGCCTTATTATCAGTCACCAGACATGAAGATATATTTCAATGAGCCACTGGATGTGAAACCAGTATCTGAAGAATCTAAAATGACCCACCAGTCAGAGTCACTACTGGCTGTAACACTATAATGTCCTACAAAGAATACAACTGTCCTTCACTGAAACCCTAAATTCCAACATGATTCCCTAACGTCTGTAAGGTTATTGTGTGTCTTTATGATGCCTGGCACAACAACAACAATTTTGCAGGTTTCACTGTTTCCATAACCGCAGTCAGTCGGTGACAGAAGTTTTTAAAAAAGGCGATGAGGCCATGCCAAATATGAGGGGAAAAAAATACCTGGACAAAGAGGAAGGTAAGAGGGGAAAGGAGGTGAAGAGAGCAGACAAGACGGAAAGAAAAACAAAAAGTATTTAAGGGAACTTTAACACAAATTTATCAAGTTCTGCAAAATATTAAGTGCCGAACCTATGAACTTTTGCCTTTTGGAGCCATCTCACTTAAGACAGCATTGGACAAACTTCACAGAAAGAATGAATGGGTAAACGATAAATAGGTGTCACTAATAAAGTTCCAAAGAAAGTGAAAAGTGTCTCTTAGTTGTTACACTGCTGGGCTCTGCAGGCGAGCTCTGATGTCCGCCTGTGTGCACGCGTAAACGAGCAAAGGCCTTCCCTGACCCTCAAAGATCACCAACGGCGTGTTACTTCCTACCTCAGTGTGTAGCTGTGGAGTGATCAAAGCTGTGAGAACACACACACACCATTTACCTCGCTAACCTCTTAACCCTTCTGTGTTAAACAGGAGCCACAATAAGAACACGATCTTGAACGTTTTAAAATGAAGGGCAAAAAAAACCAACAGCATGGCTACAAAGGCCAAACTGGGTGTGTTCGATCTTCATGTTAAGGTTTTTAATCTGTATACCACCAGCACTGCAGTATTACAGCAAGGGTGTCTGGGTGGTGCACTTTAACTGCTGACACAAAAACTGTCACCAGTTTTTGCAGCTGTAGCTCACAAGAATTTAATGGCTGCTAATTATTTGCACATAATTTCATTGATATGAATTTATTAAATTAAAATCCTTTGATTTTGCCATAGGTGCAATGCTTGGGTAACAGAACAGGGCATTTAATAAACTAGGTTTTTGTTTCAATTTCGGCTTAATATCCCCTTTATGTTCCATCCCGCGAAGCAGCTGATGTTTGCTGATGATCTTGTGTTTTGATAAGTTCTAGCTAACATGTCGCTCTGGTGGACAGTAAAGTTGTATTGGTGGCCGTGGGGATAATGACGCTTTGAGTACATCACATGATTAATAATTTTGCTTGAAAAAGCTTAAGGTCAAACTTCCAGAAAATAAAGGACCTTAATACAGATCTTTTTTTTAATTAATTAAATGTCAATTCTAGAAGTGCATAAAATTAATTGGTGTTGAAATGATGAATCCATTCATTTTAGACAGATAAATGGATTCCACTATGGGACGTTTAATTCACAAACTGTATGAGACCCATTAAAAATAACAGACCTGAGATGGCATTGGTGACAGACATGAGAGGAGAATGCAGAGCAGGAGTGACTCCCCACACTGTGTGGTATCCCACGATGCCAGCCAGACCAAAGGTGGTGACCATCTGAGTGAAGGCAGCGTTAGGAGCTGACAGTCCCAGACCCAGCAGGGTGGCCATGCCTGGTATGGAAAAAAGAGAAGTTAAGGAAATAAAATCAGAGCTACGGTAACAACTAGGGTAGCTCTGGCTATATATCTAAAGGGCACATTAACAGTGTAATACAAAATGTATGGCCACTGTTGATCTCCCATTTATTATGCACAAAATTAAGAAAATTATTCCTAAAATATGCTGTAGAAGGATATGAAATTGTCACAACTGGTTTAAGAGTTGTTTAAGAAAATTGTTCTCCTGCTCAATGTGATTGCTCCTCAAGTTGCACTGGGTCTTGTGGCACTTGACCACCCATGTTGTCCTGATTCTCTTTACTTTAGCAGACAGGTTCAATCTTTAAGCAAATCTTTATTTTATTTTGTTACTTTTGGGACATGTAGCAAGTTTTCTTTTACAGACTGAATTTATATCAATGATGATCTAAATGGCTGCAGAAAATTGGGCATTTAAAGAAGAGGAGCTAACATCAGGAGCTGTGTGCTGGTGCTAAGTGGGAAACTACTCCAGCACAATGTGTGAACCACATTAACTACATGTGGCGCGCTGACACAGAGGCTGTGTGGCACCACGGGAGCATCTCACTACAGCACTACTTCAAACCAACACTCAGCGTGACACTGTTTTTACAATGCACACTTCCTGACACTAACAGGGTGCCTGTGTGCGCGTTTGTAATGCGCCTCTGTCACTTCTCACCTCCAGTGCGCATTCCAGCTGTGAACAAAAAGCTGGAAAACCTCGACCTCCCTTACGACCCTCTGATGACAGTTAAGATATATGAGAGTAAGCTGTGCAAAAGAACACTTTGCTCAGACTACTCTACCCTAAACCTAAATTTATCCACAACAACCAACCTCCAGTGTACACGCCAGCGCTGGTGAGTGTGGCCCTGAAGGGGGAGATTTGTGCAGCCTTCTCCGCCTCCAGTTCCTGGACAGTCTTGGTTTTAGCAGGCGCTGCAGTGGGCATGTTGATAGGCTGAGGAGCGGGGAAAAGGTTTTTTCCATTCTGGAGGTGACAAACAGAGAACAGCAGAACGTGAAAGGAAGAAAGAAAAGTACAAACAAAAAACATAACCATCCTGTTTTATGGCTCAGCTGGTGCAAATTTGTTATTATAAAATATGCCACTTATCAAGGTCTGGGTTGTGGGAGCAGCAGAGACTTCCAGCATCTTAACACCTCACCGATGACGCTCCCAGGAGGCATGCCGGTGCGATGCCTGAACCAGCTTAACTGACTCTTTCTTGTGTGGAGGGATAGCAGCTCTAATCTGATCCCCTCGCAAACTGTAGATTCCCTGACCTTCCTCCAAAGGGTGGCAGGGCTTATTTCCATCGCTTCTATCTGCAGTCGCATTCTTTCAGTCACAACCAAAAGCTCGTGGCCATAGGTGAGGGTGAGAATGCAGACTGACCCATAAACTGACACCTTTACTTTCACGCTCAGCTCTCTCTTCACCACAACACATCAGTACGGTGTTGGCATTAATGTGGATACTGCACCAATCATCTGTCAATCTCCCACTACACTCCACTAATTTAGCTTGAAGTTTGGTGTAATGAGGAGATGGTGCTTCATTTCCACCACCATAGAGGCCATAATAAGACAAGAATGTATGCTAAGGGTGACATCTAGTGACTGAGACATGTCCCTACAACATGCATGGATTGATGGATGGATGGATTTAATTGTTTAATGACATATTTATATACAATTTAAAATTTTGCCTTTATTGGAAAGGACCCATAAGAGACGGACAGAAAATACAGCAGGAGAAAAGGCACTAAATGTCCACCCAGCCAAGAATCGCATCACCTGTAGCAGCGTATTTGGCTCTGGGAAACATGAGACCTCATACCTGCATGACAATAGATCCTCTGACAACGTGATCCATGGTCCCGTAGTCAAACTGTTCCTTGACATCAAAGTAAAATTTCTCCTTATCGGGGCTGATGGCCCGGATCAACTTGGTGATGTTGTTGGAATACAAAGTGCTGGACTGTGTTGGTAAACGGCTGGGCAGGTCTGTGTAGCCGATGTGGGTCACTCCCTTTAAAGAAATTATACTAAACTGATCAATCAACCAAAAAAAAGCTTTCTTTTGTCTATCTGTGAGTACATTTGAAGAGTATGTGCAATGACCTTGTACACAGTCAGCTCTCCGGGTACTGTGGTCTCAATGTTTCCACCAGCTTCAGCAGCCAGGTCCACCACCACTGACCCATCCTTCATGCTTTCTACCATTGGTTTGGTGATTAGGATGGGTGCCCGCCTACCTGCAGCATTAAAACAGAAAGACCGCTATTAGCACATCACTGGTAAGCTGATCCAAAACTCTCTCCCCATTTATTACATACCATATCACATCAATGGTAGTGGTTAAAAAAAAAAAAAAAAAAAAAGGGTTCAATTTTCAATACCAGGAGCCTCCATTCCAAATTATGACCCAACAAGTGACTCATACTCACTGCCGTTAAGCTTACTGCATCCAAACTATATATAAAAACTGCTCAAACTCAAAGAGTAATGGAACTAATAATCACTTTTCTAAGACTTGAGACCAGAATACATGTCTCACATCCTGTGGTATCTAACCTTAATGTTGAGGACAGGCCTAATAACCTTCACTTCTTAGATTTACAGACAGCATTTTTACTCTAAATGATGCTGCGCTTCTCTGCATACCAGGGATCAGAGCAGTGCTGATGACAATGTCCACATCCTGACACTGCTTAGCAAACAGCTTCATCTCGGCCTCTATAAACTCCTTTGACATTTCCTTGGCGTAGCCTCCCTGGCCTTCTCCTGACTCCTTAATGTCCACCTCCAGCGGTTCTGCGCCCAGAGATTTAAACTGCTCCAAAGCTGCAGCTCTAGGAGGAAGGAAAAGGAGAGGTCACTGGTTATTTCAAAATCTCAGATGGAACATAAAACAAATAATGCATGTGATTACAAATGCAAAGATTAGTCAATTAATATGTCATTTGATTGACAAAAAAATATCTGGCAACTATTTACTAAAGGAAACACCATCTTCTCTGATTTTTTTAAACACACAAGTCCCAAATATTTAATAGTTCTACCTTCTGAAATCAGAGAATTTGATGCTTTACCTTGTAAATGAAAATAAACTAATGATCAGGCAAATCAAGACATCAAATTGGGATATGAGAAATATCAGGCATTTCTACCCATTTTCTGACATTCAATACAGAAAAATAATGATCAAGAAAATAATCAGCAGAATAATCAGTACTAAAGGTGATTATCAGCTGCAATACAAATAAAACTTTATGTCCCTGAAACATAAAGACAAACATGTATAAAAAAATAACTGTGTAACAGCAACAGAACAAATTCACAGCTGAGTTGCTCCACAGTAAAAATAAGACTACAACCTCCTTGCGACTAGGAAAAAACACTGGAGGAGACACAATGCCTTTATCGCTGTGGTTATAAACGACTGTAATATTAGATGCTGCCATTGCAGCCATCAGTTCTACCCTAATATTAATAATAACTGTATTAGCTGGTGAATAGGAAACAATAACAAACAAACCAAAAAAAATATTTTACAGTTGATAATTCTTCAAACCTTGTATCAAAACCTCTGACAATGGCTCCCATGGCCCTGGCAGTACCAGCTGCTGCCAACCCAGCCACACCACCTCCAATGATCAGCACCTATTAACAAATGTGCACAAAACTTAGTTAGGGATGACCAGTTACGACCCATGTTTACAGTTAAAACTGGCAGTGACACATTCACAGATACACACTTTCTAAATAAACCTCCAGAAACACACAAACTCAGATTGCACACCTTTGCAGGAGGCACTTTCCCAGCTGCTGTGATTTGCCCAGTGAAAAACCGTCCAAAGCTGTTAGCTGCCAGCACCACTGACTTGTACCTGAAAGATCAGGGAATTCACAGCAAAGAAAAAAGTAAATATAGATTTTTTTTTTTTTTAATGTCCCACATGTAAAAGTTTTGAAAAAAATTTTGTACTTGCTAACAGATCTACAGAACTGTATGTAATGTTTTCCCTTTTTTTGGTCTGGGTGTGCAAAAAGTGGACATTAAAAACTACATGTATACATGTATAATAGCTAATTTATACCATGGAGCCTTGCTCTAAAAAACGGTCATAGATTTAACGCTGTGTGTGAAGCTGGATTTAAAAAATAAGGGTTTAAAGTTAAAGTTTTCAGAGCATGTGTAGCGCCTTCATGGCGGGGGGGGGGGGGGGGGGGGGGGGGCAGTGGTTGTTCACCAGACCGAGCCTTTATACGTGTAATGTTTCAAGTCCTCTTTAAATTTTGTTTAAAAGAAAAGAGTGCATGAAGGCACAAGTAGATCATCAACTGGACACAAGCAGTAAACAATACATGCCTTGAAGGCACCATGTACATACCCTGCGATGTTTGCCATGGAGCTCAGTGCATCATAACCCTGGGCGATGGTGACTCTGGGCACCTGGTCCATAGCCAGGACAGTGGCTTTTTTCTTGGACAGTATGTCCATCAGCTCAGGGTTCTGAGCTGGATAGATGAAGCTGATCAAAGTAGATGCATCCTTCATCATCTCCACCTCATGCACACCCAAAGCAGGGTTAAAAATGGGAGCACGGACCTGAAAGCAGACACGTTTGCTTTAGTTAAGTCTAGAAGAGCGTACAGGTCAATACCAGCACTCATGTTATCTGAGGAACAGAGGACCCAGCCGGTTAACTTCACTTTCCAATAGAAATGTCCCAGAACAGGGAAAGCAGTATGTGTTTACATTAAGAGTCTGTTTCCTATTCTCCTGATTTCTGTACTCACATTAACAGCATTTCAATGCAACCAAATTCAAAATAAGCCATTCTTATCTACACACTCTCCTGTTTTTGTCTAGAAATTATTTTTAAATGGAAAAAATCTGTAAAAGCATGAGGCTGCTTCTCATTTTCTTTGAATCGCTGACTTTTTTTCATCCCCAACCACCATGTCTGACTGAAGACACGTGGCAGTTTAACCATTTTGGCCTAGTTTTTTTTCCACCCACATTCACATACTCTGCCATTCCTCCTCTTCCTCTTCCTCCTACACCTACACCACAAGACACACATCATGTCAAAAGCTGCTGCCATCATCAAAACTCTGACTGGGCCACCCTGTTCCTTCCTTTTCCCCACTTCCTTCCATTATCCTTCATTACCTCTTCTTAACCAGTCAGTCTGATAACAAGAAATTTCTGACATAGATTTAATTTAACCGCCTTATGTGCCTCCTCTTCCCTCTCTCCAACACCCCCTCTCTTTATTTAAGACCTACCTTAACCACCACATCAGATGCCAAGACATCTTTGAGGTCTTTAATTGTTGCTCCAGCCTGGGTGTACTGTTCGTCACCGAACTTGGAAGACTCGCCAGCTCCAGACTCCACGACGACATTGAAGCCCTGTTTAATGAGTGCCTGGACACCGGCGGGCGATAGCGCAACTCGACGTTCATTCTGGAAAATTTCTTTGGGAACACCGACTGTGAGTTGTTTGTATGGAATACCTGGACAGGAAAAGAGACATAATAAAAAAAAAAAGGACCATGTGAGACTAATTCAAGTTATGTTTTTATGAGCTACAAAAGCTAAGGTGATGCTAACAAAGATAGATGTTTCACTGCACCGTTAACAAAGAATAATGGAAGAAATGTGCTGTGTGTTTATGGATTTGCACAACTGAAGGTGCTGTTTTCCAAGACACCAGAAAGACATAGTAACAATAAACAAGGCACAATACTTTGTTCATTTAATGGATCTTTGCTGCTACTGCTACAGCACAGACTAGCAGCAAAGGAGAAACTGAATAGGAAACAAAAGAGAGAACAAGCTGTTTGAAAACTTATGGTCTTATTTTAGCACTTCCATTTTCAAACGGCAGGCAGGTCACATGCTTTGTTGGCTCTTATGGAAAATTCCACTGCAGATCCTTCCCACTGCCTCCTCAATTTATACACAAGAACCTTTAAGTCTTTTCTGCTCCTGCTGCTCTGGTGGCCCATTCTCTTGCAACTTTTGGCTTACTGGCAGCCTCACAGTACAGACAACGCAGAAATTATTTTGTGAGCCGACCATGTGATTTTTTTAAATGTCTATAAATCAAAGGTCACTGCTGATATATAAGCCCTATCTGCCCTCAAAAATGTAGCTCTCAGGTAGCCATCGGGTAAAATTAAGATTACTGAACAAACAGATGGAGTAGACAACAGCAGATAAATCCACTCACCACTAAAAACAGTGACCAAAGGCTGCTTGTAATCTCATGGTGGAGAAAGAGATTTCTCTGGAAGATTTCATTGTTTTTTTAAACACCTAATCAGTTACCACATATGTAACGTGCTATTTTCAACTAACTTAGTCCAATTCCAAACGCACGGATAGATCGATTATGATCAAAGTGACTCACACTAATCCCCCCACATATAACTAACGCTTGTGACACAGACATTCATGAGCACACACACACACACACACACACACACACACACACACACACACACACACACACACACACACACACACACCGTTAACCAGTGAAATGGGTAGTTGATCTAATCTCCTCAGCTTTTTGGCTTACAGTGTGTACAGAGACAAGAGACAGGTAGAGTGAAGATGTCGTTAATGGAGTTGAAAACAACTCATTGTTACTGCGAGTGCCCTGGGCCTTCAACCTTGACTCTTTCGCCTATAAATGAAACACTGAAAATGGCAGGCCCTCAGGGGCACATTATTATTGTTTTTAAATAAATACATTTACACTGTGCAGATTTTCTTAGAAATGAGGACCACAGGAAAAGCTGAGAGGCTGACAGTGCTGAAGCAGCTTTAATCCCACAGAAATCCACGGCTGTGAGATTGCTTGGAAGTTCAGACTGTTCAGTCTTGCCTACTTCACAGAACAAATCCAGTCTCAAATAAACATGCTTTCAGATTATACTATGCGTCTATAGGTTCTCTGGAGGTCAAAGCGTAATCACATGTAAGTGTGTGTGCCACTTCTATACAAAACCATAATCTGGTACTTGTGTGTCCAGAATAGATGCTGCCAGCTGTTGCTGGAGCAAGCTAAAGTGCAGGAATGTCAACCTCTGTCACCGTGAAGCAGAGAAAACGAAACCCAGCACACACAGACATAAAGCTCCTCTAACCAGCTGGTACTGGCTTCACAGCACTCACACCTGCTGCCTACGGGCTTTCAGAAACCTCATACCGAGAATATCTCCCTAAGGCTGCAATATGCATGATATGATATTTAAACAGAAAGTAAATGCAGGTAGCAACACGGACTCTAAACCGTATAACAACAAATCTGACTCAGAGGAAAAACTGCTGTATGAGGTAAAAGTTTATCCTCTCTTTTGCTCTGTTTTTTTCTAAACAGTGAATTAACTACTTCATAACAGCTACAATGTACTGACCTTCAAAACAAGCATGCAAGTATGAATGAATAGCATGCCACAACAGTGATTAGAGGGAACTGAATACCCCTCTGTCTTTATATATAATGAGTAGTGGGCACCTGTAATACTCATGCCATATACCTGACACACAAGTACTTGGGAAAGGACACAGTGGATCCAGGTGTTATTGCTCTTGTGGCTATCAGCAGGTAAATATCTACGCCTCAATCCATGTATGCCGAGTACAGCTTCCAACAGCAGAAAACCCAGCCTGCTATCCAAGAATGACCATTCATGCATAATCATGCAATTCACAGCACTACTCCTACACAGGAACATTAGGTCAGAAAAGTTTACAGGTGGCAATAAAACACAATATTGAGAGTACAAATATTTTTTGAGTTACATCAAACAAGATCTTGTTGTCTACTCCTTGCAGTAACCGCACCTGCGAATGCAATGCTGTGATCGGTTCAATATGCCTTAAAACAAAGCATTACACCACATAGAGTCACTCACTTATTGCAGTGACCGCGGTATTAATTATTCTATTGCGTATGCTCCTCACCATGCAGCCTCTTACCTGGACTAGCGCATCGGCCGAGAGCTTGATGGGTCCTAAAAAACCGCAGGCATGTTGATTTGATGGTACGGCCACTCTGCAGCTTCACTACAGAAACCCCGCTGAACACAGGCGCTGAGCAGCTGGCCGCCACAACTCGTAGGAGGCTCGCCATGGTGCACACACACACGCGCACCTGACACTCACACAGGAGGAGCTATAGAGGACAAACAGCAGCCCTCCTGGGGAGAAAACATGAAAAGAAAGAGAGGAGGGAGGTTAGAGTTTAAGAAGAAAAACAGCAGGATGAAAGTACGCTGAAGTGAGAGGGAAAATAAGCATGTCAATATTTTTCCTAATCCCACAATTATCAGGTATCTACACGCAAATGAAAATGTTTCACAGAAAACTGTCCTTCCCTGTTCCTGTGTACATCAAGGACATGTAAATAAACTTTGTTTATCCAACTAGTCACATCCACTTGCACATATCTGTACTAAAATTCAACACATATTCTAGTGGTTGGATTCACAATATGAATGTGTCTTTTGCTCGTGCTACCATTCAGGCACAACTGTGTTATCAACCTAACTATGCACTAATAAAGCCACAGTGAACTACAATCACTTATTTTAATTGCAGCACACTGAATGCTTCATTGGCCATAAACAGCATGCCGGTACTGTGTTTCTTTAAAAGGCAATAACATGACTGGGATAAACTAGGATAGGTGGCTGGTGCAAAAGGGTTCAAACTAGAATAGACTGGCTACAAACTCCACAGTGCCACTTCTTATGCCCTGAGTAAAGGTTAAAAAAAACACACTAATCATTAGTGCAAAAGATGGAGCTCAAAGGGCTCAATTAATTGATTAGCTATTAGAGAAAAAAAATTCATGACCATAATCTAATTTTATATTTATATTCTTGTAAACAGTGTGGCTTTAGGTATTGGAACTGTTGTGTTTGTAAGTTGCAAACAATATAAAGTCTGAATTGTTTATTAATTATAATTACTGCCTTGTAAACATAAGTAACGTGTTATAACCAGTGATCAATATATCATTAAATCTAATTAGTCATAAGATCATAGCATAAGCACATTAATTAAGTAAACATTTATAAACTAAGTTATTTATTGTTATTTGATTAGTGAATTTAGCTCTCATTCTAGAATTAAACGCTAGTCAAAATTTAACAACAAAATTTATCTACCACATCATTCAGTTTCAGCTAACATGCTGCTAACAGCTAAAAATAAATCTCATTACCTCAACCACCACCGTGACGGTGGTGGCGGCGGTTTTGTATTGAATGCCCTCGTTTGACCCGCTTTGTCTGAAAGCACCGTGAACCTTTACACCTCCGTTTGAGTCAGCAATAAAACAAACCTCACGGCTTCCTGACAACAACACACACGGCAGTGTCATTCAAAGAATACGAAGCATAAAAATTGACGCATCAAACGCACTTTAGACGGGCCAATTGTTACACAGGTTTTCCTATTTTTTCCTATGAGATAATTACCCAGTTGGGTACCTCGTTTCTCTTTTTGTCTGCAATCGTAACACAAAACATAACGGGGGGGGGGGGGGGGGGGGGTAAGGATGCTAACCTGAGCTAACATGAGGCGCGCTAGCTTGCATGCAAAGTCATAGGTTCTGATTCATACATGTAGGCGATGTGAGTCAAAAAAGACCCCTGCACACTCGCAGAAATGCAAACCGAAACAGATGCATGGTGGAAAGTGAGAGTGGAGAGGTTAACGTTGGATAACTCGACTGACCTTTGAAGACAGTCCCCGGCTCTATGCGGCACAGGCGAACTTTGCTATGACCCGGAAGCAGTGAGGAGAAGCCGCCAATATAGAAACGTAATTGGACCACAGGAGACGCGTCAGAGGATATCCGACCACATATGGTGTCACTATCGGGATAAACTTTTAACAGCATATTTGTGTGTCTTTGCCTTGGTAACATTTACTTTTATGATTTGCAATATTTTTTCCACACATTATATATTATCAAATTAATCAAAAACATCCTTAATTTGGACGGAAATTTATTCGCATACGTTGCGTTTTGGATAAATAAACCACAATCATAGAGAAAAATGCATATGAAGGAATATTTAAACGGACTAATGAGCACATTTATTTCATATAGCAGAGAAATGCGTCCAAAAATTGGATCCCATTAAAGGTGCAACTCTGCGTGAATCCGCTGAGGCGCGCTCTATTTCAATTTACTGAATCTAAGGCTCAGCTTTGTTCATACACTGTACGGTTTAGTTTGAGTGTTGCTATCTGCATTTGCTCACTTCCAGGATACAGCAGCCTGCAGGCAATATTCACAAAAATTTTTTTTTTTCCAGACTAATTACTGGGCTTCCCAAAGAGCACGGAATCAAAGCAGCAGGTTATTGCCAGCAGTGTTTCATTTATGCATGAGGTGTGCTGTGTAGTATTTGCTCCCGGACCTCTGTGAAAAATATGTTTGACTATCCAAAACATGTTAGTGTGACAAATATGAAAAAAAGAAATCAGACAGTGGGAAAATACTTTTTCACAACACTGTATAAGAAACATTTTTGCTTTTCAAATAGAAATAACAGGAAAATGCAATGTATGCAAACCACTCGTGCTAATATCTCAGGTAACTACAAAAGGGATATGCAGAGCCAGGAGAAGCCGTGTCCCCCGTTGCACTGAACATTACAAAATTCCCTTTTGCATGGGTTATTGGTTTACCTGGGAACATGGAGCAAAAATTAGTTATGGGCAACTTTTGGGGCTAAGAGACTTGCATTGAGGTTAATTTAATTGTGCACAATTTATGTGCGTTAACATGTAAGACAGGCTTGGAAACTGCATACCTGGCATGCCCTCTGTTAAAATCTAGGATGCCCATGCTTTGAGGGGATACTCTGTGGCCCTAGTATGCATCATATAAGCAAAATAATGGATGATGGATGTCACAAAAGTAGAAATTTGACATAGAAACCCTTTTTATGGGATATATTAGTGAGGACTGATTTTTTTTTTTTTAAGGTTGTTTACCTTGAGGCCTCAGCAAGCTGATATTTTTTTTCATCATCCAGACTCCAAAATACACTTTTGTTTATATTAGCATAAGGCAGCTGACACAGGCTGAAGCATTTGGGGGCACTGGAGTTCTTGCTTATCTTGCAGCGTTGGTTATTCAACTTGAGGATTTGGACACTGATGTTAGAGGTGTCCTTTCCCCTTGTGATGTCATTGTGTGTTACCTCATATTGACCTGAAGCTGTAGTGCATTCAATTATGTTAGCATTGTAAGCTGCCATGCTAAACACTAAATGCCTGGTCTTCATTTGGTATGGTGGAGACAATCCTACACAGCTGTATGAAATCCAGTGTTCTCATGTAATAGGTAATATGAATGGTGCTCTGAGGTCAGTGGAAGGAGGCTTTCACTCTGTTGATGTTGGTCTTAACCCAAAGAAATACCATCACAGTGAATGTGACCTGTCAGGAAATAAAAATCCGACAGCAATCTCCAAAATTATGCATTTCCAATGAAAAAGGCAGCATTTTTTTGCTAGTAGACAAAAAACCTAAACAGTCTGTACTGACGAACAACATTATTTTCAGCTTCTTTTCTCTTTGAAACAGGGTTCATTCACTTACAGCACAACACATGTAAACAGAATGTATTTCTCACACATAGTGATCATCTGGTTCTCTTTATCAGGCCAACAGAGCGGGATGCATTGTAGCTGCACCTGGTTCTCATTATATTTCATTTCACCCTACAGACAGCTCTTCTAATTGCACTGGAAGCACGCATTCTTCCATTGTCTTTTTTTTTTTTTTTTTTTGTCTCTATTCTCATTAAATTGCTTCTTTGAGGTCAAGAAGCATGTGCACGAATATTTATAACTGTTATAACTCTTCAGAGCATGTGGTTTTTAGTCATGTCATTCTGAGTATTCACCTCCACCAAAGAGGTTGTGTTTTTAGTAGTGGTTGCGTGCATCCGTGTCATTCTGTAAACACAATAGTTCGAAAAGTTTTGAATGAATTCTGATAAAACTTTGTAGGGGTGGGGTCATGTTAACGATCCATTAAAATTTGGTTTTACATCCACCAAGGTCTTCAAAGTCACCTTAATGATTTATTGGTACATTGATTTATTGAAACTATGGCTCTTACAAGTGGGGTGTGTATTGTCAGCACATAGAAAGTACCATATGAAGATTTAAAATATGTCTCATTTGACCTCTGAACTCTTCTTCAAGGTCAGATTGATCTGAAGTTCAAAGTGATAATAATACTATATAGAGCTATTTAAAACTATGGTTCTTGTTTGTATTGTATTGACAACATAATGGCATATAGGGAATGATATTTGGGGATTCTAAATATCAGGTTACATTTGACCTCTGACCTTTTCTTCAAGGGCAAATAAGGTCAAACTTTCATAAAATTCTACTGCCTTTGCTTGTATTGGCAACATGTAAGAAATGATAACTGGTATATGGGGATTCTAAATATCACATTATAGTTTCGCATCAGGCTGTCTTTCAAGCTGACCCTGAAATGTGTTTTATCTTTAAAGAAAGGATTGTCAGGAGAAAGAGAATGAACTGCCTAGTTAGTTACAAATAAACTGCAGCATAATATTCTAGAATAAGCTCAAGTTATTTATGTCCAGCTCTTTACAAGTCATTACCTACTCCTACATAATCAAAGTAAACATCTGTCATGCTGCTCTTATCTGATTTTTACTGCGCAACAAACTTCTTAAAGTTCATTTAAAAAGAACAAAGAAAACAAAATGAATGTATAGAAAATACAAAACTATTTCCTTAAAAGAAAAAGAAAAAGAAAATACTGCCCAGAGAGCGAGGCAGTGTGGGGGAGGTTTGTGGTCTTGGCGTGCTTCTTGTTCTACCTGTTGCAGTTCTTCACTGTGTGCAATAGATTCAAGAAAGGATTCTTGATTATTAATAACACATGAAATGCTAAGAACATGCAACTGTGATATTTTTGTGGATGCTATATTTTTATAATAGAAAAACAATCCCACCTATTAAACAATAGGTTTAACAGGTGGGAGGAGGTTGTGCGATATTTAACTTGAAGCTGTATTTTCATATTGTAAAGACTGTCAGATTTAATGGCTGGAAAAGGATGAGTACTTTTACCTGGCAGAAGGCCATCTCCCTGTGGGAACATTTGTCTCCGATTGACAACTTTGAACTCGTGTGAACTTTTCTAGACATCGGCATCTGCAGTGTGGTCTGGGTTATTTATGGTAGCTGCCATTTCTCATCACTTAAAAGCTTCGACCCTCCTGAACAAAAGTTCACAACTTCACTGTGCTTGCTCTTTTCCTTGGAAACTCCCTGTCTCCCACCCCCATATGTGAAGCAACAAAAGGTTTGTGATTATCAGTTCATCCAGGTGCTAGTATCTGAGGGATAGTGAGATATGCATAAATCAAATCTGCTGAATGCAATTCAATTTCATTTGGTGAAGAGATTTAAACCAAAGACAATGTAGGGCACGAATTATGCAACAATGAGTGTTTTTTTGTACAGTTGTGTGAGTGTGTTTAATTTATGGTGGTGTGTGGGAGAGAGAGGGACAGAGAGAAAGTTTTCTGCGAGAAAATGCTTTGAAGTTGCAGAAAATTCCAGGAGTTTCCTGTTAAAGGGTCTGGGGTTTAATTTGAACCAGGAGTGTGTGTGTGTGTGCAGGGAGAGGAGTATCTCTCGAGTCAGTTTCTCTGCTGGTGAGAGGGGTTAACACCCCTGTAGTCTTTGCTTTTCCTTTTCCTTTTCAAAGTCCAAGTTGGAGCCACCTGTTTTTCACGATACAGCGATACAGCCTTCAGTGTGGTGTTGAACTGGGATTCAAACTATCATCCTCTCTGGAAGCTTTGGGATTTTTTTCTTTTTATACGTCAGAATATCACTTTGGAAATCCTTCTAGTCTGTTTCAGATGCAACACTGCTGCCTAAGACCTAGCTGTGGTGTAAACAGCACTACACATATGTATTTTTATTTCAGATGAGGATTTATGAGCTGCTAAGCGGTTCCAGCTGATCGCCAGACCAATTTATTTGCAACATCAGTCAGGATGTCTCAATTTTGCGTCTCACGCTATCTGTTGCTCTTTGCTGCTTTGTGGAGCCTCAGCAACCTGGGTTTGCTAGCTGCATGGCCAGGCTTCGGTGAGAGTAAGCCAATGGAGCTGTTGGACCCTAATGTACGGGACTGGGGAGACTATTCAGATCTTCCCCCAGGAATTGAGCATGGATTGGGGCTGGAAGAAAAAGTTGAAGATGGATACAACAGAGAAGTTGGAGGGTCATCATCAAGCTTGGCTCCAGAGATGGATTTCCTGGCTGACTTTGCAGGTAAGAGAAATGAATTGACCAGCAGATGTTTCTGTTTTTAATGTTCCTACAGCCACTTGTTTCCCCCTGCAGGAAAAAAGCGTCTGTGGGTGATAACAGCTCAGTCCAGCAATGACCACTACCTTCGTATGATGGAGAAACAGCTAGAAGAAATGGAGCAGGTAGTTCTCTGCAATTTATTCTGATACACACTCATCATTTATTCCTATTTTCTTTCATTTTTTTTTAAATTTACCTTAAAACCTCAACACAGCTGCTTATTCATCAGTTTTGACTCATTTATTTCATTGTTTCTTTTTCTGTCTTGCTCAGAAAGGATTGAACTGCCATTTAGCAGAAAGAGACACATACATCATTACCATCATCCAGAATGCCATGATGGAGGGACGCATCCAGAAAACAACTTTTCAAGGAGATGCCACAGTCGAGAACCTGGACCCCGACATGGTCACCAAACTGCTGCACTACCTGGAGCTCACCAGCCAAGTAACCAGTGTCCCATAAACAGTGTGATTCATTTCAAACTCTTGCCAACATATAAACAAGTTACCGCCTATTTGACTCTTTTAAAAACTGAAGTGTTTCCTGATGGTTTAGCAGTTGACCTGCTTCTGATTTGTGTTTAACACCAATCATGTCAGGAGCAAGCGTTCACCATGCTGGTTATGAAGAAGAACCTACGGGTCAGCGAGCGCTTCCCTTATCCGGTCCGTGTCGAGGCCATTTTAGAGCTCATTGATCAGTTCCCTATGAGGAAGCTGGAGAAGATAACCAGAAAAGGATCTCAGTTCAGGTTTTACTACCTCACTTTTACTTTGATGTGATGAGTGATTTTACAAGGTGCAATATAAAATGAAACTGTTGCTTTTTTATAGAAAGAACAAAAATAATTTAAAATTCTGGTAAATTTTTCAAAAAAAAAGTTATTTGTCTGGCACCACTATGGGTTTCACAGAAGGTGCAAAACTTCCTCTCAAGTCACTTTAAGCTATGCTAAGAGGATGGCTCTAGTGATGGCAATGTTGATTTACATTTAGATATATCAACAACTTCTGAGGAAAATAAATTTGGTACAATCATTTATTATCATGGCAGCATGGTGGTGCAATGGTTAAAAAAAGGTCCTAGGTTAGAATCCACCTTGGCTGGAGCCTTTCTGTGTGGAGTTTGCATGTTCTCCCCGTGTCTGTGTGAGTTCTCTCGGGTACTCTGGTTTCCTCCCACACTCCAAGGATATGCAGTTAGTGGGGTCTGGTTAATTGGTGATTCTAAATTGCCCATAGGTGTGAATATGAGTGTGAATGGTTGCCTATTTCTCTGGGTTGGCCCTGCAACAGGCTGGCGACCTGTCCAGGGTGTATCCTGCCTCTCACCGTATGACAGCTGGGATAGGCTCCAGCCCCCATATGTTAACAGTTTTAGACTAAATGTCTTAAAGTAATCATAGTGCAACCAAGCATTCAGGGTGTATAGTCACTTTCATTAAGGAGAGAATGATCTCTCTAAATATTCTCTAAATGGATGGATGGATGGATGGATGGATGCATGGATGGATGGATGGATGCATGGATGGATGGAACTTTTGTCAGCTCTTGATGATCGTGTGTAAAATAAGACACTTCCTCCTGCAGACAAGAACATATCAGCTAGTCTGTAGAACCTTCTGAGTGAACACCACTGTCCAACTCTGACTTTTAAAAGTATGCAATTCAGAGTATATTAATAAAACTGGTGTTAAAACATCTGCAAACTTAAAATATACAGAAGACACTGACACCCGATTCAATGATCTGATAACATATACCTGTTTAGATTGCATGCATGAAAACTTCAACATCAGAAGATCCCACTTGATAACTTGAGGCAATAGTGAAAGCATGGACTCTCCTCAGGAGAAATTGTTGGTTTCAACAGCAAAAATCTACCAACAAAAATTTAACATCAATTTGGAAAACCCGAGTTGGAAGAAAACAGAGCTTGAAAGTCAATATTTGGTATGATTGCCTTTATTCTTCAGCACAGCCTGAAGGCTTTCAGTAATTTCTTTAAGTAGTCTTCAGGGATGGTTCTCCAGGCTTCTTGAAGGACATTCAAAGCTCTTCTTAGGATGTTGGATGATCAAACTGACTAAAGTTTTATCTATTTTACATTTTCAAAACTTAACTTTGAGTAAGTTTTTCTATTTCAGCAAAATATTTAAGCATAAAACCTATCTAAACAATTTGAAACTATACAAGTCAAAGTTTTTGTGATGAAAGCGCCACCTCTTGGTGACATTCTACAATTGACTCAAAGCTGCGTGTTTATAGTGGACAGAGATACGCCCCTGGAGAAGGATGGGGGGCCTCCCAGCAGCTGGGAGCAGTCATTCAAAGTGGTTGTACCAGCATAAACAGTTGGAGACTGACCTCACTTCTGGACAACTGAAGCAACTACCAATAGGAGTGAAGTATACTAGTGACTGGCATATGACAGTTGGAAAATATGCAAAAGACTAATCTATGCAACCAGAGTTTCAAATGTTGACTGCAATGACCGAATATCAGCTACAAAACAAAGAACAAAAAGTGAATCAATTTATTTGTGAATGGGGCCTTAGTCTATGCTGCTAACCAGACTTGCTACTACATCATCTCCCATCATTTTTGTCTTTTAAAGTGACTGGCACTTACATTCATGAGTTATCAAAAAGTAATAAATGAAAAAAAAAATAGCAGCAAAAAAAAATTACAGTTTAAGCTGATCATCCAAGTGACCATGCATGTGAACTTATGGTTTCCTATGCCATGTTTTAGGTGTAAAACCACCAAGAAGAAGATTGTGATAAAAAGAAAAAAGATGACGCCGAGCCCTCAGAGGCGAGGAAATGTGACTTCTGTGGTGGCATTACAAAGACGTCCTCTGGATAAAAAAGCTGCCCTGAAGAGTAGGATTCAGGATATACTGAATGGTCGGTCGAGGTTTGTAATCCGTAAAGTGCCTGTGAGGACAAAGACTTCGAGCAGTGATGATCGTGCCACTTCAAATGCACAGGAAAAAGCAAGAGTGACCAGTCCTCCATCTGTTTCAAGGAGCAATAAGGAAATTAAGAAAGACAGGTAATGTCTTCATAAGTTTGATTGTTTTGTGAGACTTTGAAACAGAGTGAAGAGTGCGCCTGTGAATGTTTTGATTTGTGTTCACATCTGGTGTCTCTTGCCTCCTCGTCTCCTTACACCACATAAATGCTGTTTTCAGTGCTGGATGGACATCAAAGTGACTTTTTTTTTTATATACTGTATTGCAGCACTCACCCATCTGTGGAAGAAGGAAAGAAGAAACATGCAGAGAAAAAAAATGGAGCTCAAACTGAGCAGAGTGGAAAGGAGAACAAAAAGGAAAAACAGAGGTCTAAGAAAAAAGGCAAAGGGAAAAAGGGAAAGAAGAGAAAAGGAAGGGGGGGGAAGTCCAACAGAGAGGCAAGTGAGAAGGATAAAGCAGCACTGAAGGAGTTTTTTGACAGTTTAAAGGGGACCAGAAGGTTGATGGTAAGAGTTTTTGTCTAATCTTTCTGTTTCTCTTTGCATTTTTCCCCTCTTTTGCCTTTACATCTCGAATCTACCTTATCCTGCTGAACAGAGGCCTCCACACTGTTACACAGCTGTACCTGAACCAATATTCACGTTTTTGTGTTGTCTCATACGAGGTGATCTCAACACCCAGCAGAGATGCAACACTCTACACCCAGCAGACTGAAGAGAACGGGAAACATCGCTGTGAACTCGCTATGAGGAAGATCACAGTGGCAACCATTGCTGGTCAAGGAAGTGATGCTACACTTACACTGCAGCACTACCGCCTAGGTAGGAAGTGTTTTCGCTTTTGTGTTTGGTGTGTGGGTGATGTTTTCTGTTTAAATATTTGCATTTCAACATTTGGTTAGGTTCCCTTCCTAGAATTCACTGAACCGATAGTTTAAAAAACAAAAACAAACAAACATCTAAGGCATGACCAAAGGCAAACACGGTGCTTCCTCAAAACTGAAAGTTAACAAAACAGCCTAAAGTGGTGACCCATTGACAGCATGCTAAACATAGATAACAGTAAAATACATAGACTAGTGGAAAGGTAAGAAACCACTGAGGTAAAGCAACACAATTTCACAGAGACATAAATTAGCCCTCAGTCACACAGGCCTAGAGACTGGCAACCCATGGCAACCTCCGGTAGGGAAGAATATGTTTTCCGCAACTGCTTGGAAAGTGGTCGCTGGAAGTTGCTGGCTGTTGCAAGGTGAACTTGGTTGGAAAGACTGTGCTGCACCAAAAACCTCCTTGTGATCACTTTGGTCACCAGCAGATTGCCACAGTTGCCCCTGGATTGCAAGCAAGATGCTGACTTGTGTGCAATGTCAATGTTGTCCATGCAAACTGCTAGCAACCAAAGCGATCATAAGGAAGGTTTTAGTGCAGCACCATATTCCTCTTTGCAACCAGTGTCACCCAGCGAATGCCAGCAAACTCCAGGAGTCACTTGCCAGCCAGCCAGGGAATACACATTTTTCCCCAGCAACCTGTGGTTGCCAGGGAGTCTCTGTCAATTTTTGTAACTGGAGCATTAACCACACATCAGCTGGTCAGAGAATACACATTTTTCACTAGAGGCTGGTCTTCAAGTCTGCGTGACTGGGGCTTTATTGAACAAAATGTAATGGTAGGCTAATCTATCCAATATATGTTGAGACATTTCACTCAACACCAAAAAGTTCAGTCTCATTATGATGTTAAATACTAATAAGTCAGGAGAACAATGAAGTCACTGGGATTCATCATCAGGGAACAAACCCATACAATCACACTTTCTTTATGGCACCACAGCTGATGGCTTCAGTTCCCATTAGCCTTCAGATAAAGTACTTTCTGATCTAGCGCACCAGGAAGTAACAATGTGATTTTGTCCTGTGTTATGTAGTAAATGTTTAGTCTGATTCCCTCACATACAACCCTGTGATACTGCAGCAGTTACATTTTAACAGGTATCACAGTAGCCCCTTACCGCAAGATGAGTTGCTGAGGACAGATGAAATCTAACAAAAGCCCTGTGTACTGTTTTTATTGTCTTCAAAGACTGCTGAGTTCAAACATTGTTCAGAGACACCGATTTAACACTGCGGTTATAATTACTGTTTTTGTTGCATGCATTGTAAGGTGTACATGGTGATTTCTCTGGCATCTATGTGTGCACGCATTGATTTATATGCTTTGTTTGCGTGTGCTTCAGAGTCAGAATCTCCACTCAGTGACCGTGGAGAGCATTTATTGGATTCAGGCCCCATCTCTCTGCTGAGAGCAGAGCTCGGCCTGTCATCGCCTGACCTCTTTTCAATGACGGTCACAGATTATGACATCAAGCCCGGTGTAAGAAAATCTCACCTGAGCTTTCTGAGTTTTTCTTATCCTTTTTTTTTGGCTTTGACAAGCTTCTTCCCAGCACTGCTTTGAGTCACATTCACACCTGAGAGCAGTTGAGTTTAGAGACACATGAACAAGATTTCGTTAGCTAAAGCAATCATTTCATTTTAAATGTTTAAAGGAACCCATTTAGTCAGGCAACGATGGCACTTGGCATTTACCAAATAAGAAAAAACTTTTAATAATTTTTAATAATCCAACTGTGTCAGAACACATTTTCCTTATTGTTTAGTTGCTTATGTAGACTCATAAAGACTGTTGACATAATCTCATGTAGCTATGGTAGTAAAAATACTTTTGTTGCCTAATCTGCTCTTATCCTTCCCCCAGAGAGTCTTCGAGGCTCCCCCATCAAGCCTGGCTTTGTTTGAATACATTGACAACTTTCCCTCAAGGCACCCAGAAAAAGAGAAGGAAAGAAAGAGTCCTCCAATGTGCTCTAAAGACACGCAACAGTCTGTAACAGAAAATTCACTTCTCAGGTAAAATAATCACTTTTTATTTCAGGGGAGGCAGCCATCCGCTAAGAAAACAACAAAGTCAAAATAAATTTGAAATTTTAGCGCCATTGTTTCCAAGATAAAGTTAACCAGTGTCGGCATATTTTAATCTTTTTGCTTGTTATTTTTCCCCTTATCACCTTCAGTTGCTAACAGGGGGGGGGGAAACACATTCGGTGGCAGCAGCCTTTGTGTAAAGCATGCATCCCTGAAGGTTTCACAGTCCAATCCCAGCCTCCAGATCAGGAATATATATTTGCTGCTTTTCACCCTGCTGTTAAATAATGTAATAATTTTCCTTTACCCAGCAGAAACATCTGATTTGTCCAAACTGCTTACAGTTTATTTTTGTTTCTGTTTTCATAACACAATACATGACTTGAAGTGTACAATAAATGGTTTCAAATTTAAAAAACGAGGAGAACTGAATCTAAGGTCTTCCATCTTGTGAGGCTGGTGGGGTCATGACTGAATGAAACTGAGGGACACTCAAGCTTAAAATCTGTATGTTTTATGTATGTCTAGGTTCATGTCAAAGAGAAGACTGCTGCTCATCTCTGCTCCCTCTGAGGATGACTATTTTTTCCAGCAGCAGCTCTCTGCTGTCAGAGGACAGGAGTGTCACCTGGGTATGTTTTTTTTTAATGTCTGTGGTAACAAGGAAGTGCTGAAGCCAAGTCAGGCAGGCCAAAATAAGACTTTTGTTTCCCTTTATGGCCAGAATCACACAATGAATATTAAATATGTTATGCATCTACAAAAATATGCAGTAAGACAGACACATGTTAAATATATAACTGTCATAATGTGAGGCTGACTGGAGCCACAAAGCAGGCTTAATAAGTAGTAACTTTTTAATTAAGTGATGTTTTTACTATAAAGAAAGTGAGTAGTGAAGGGACTGTGGCAGAGGAACAAGCATTACTTCAATATGCATGGCGTCAAAGGAGCTATGCAGAGGAGAGAATGAGAGTAAAGTGGCTGCCCAGGAAGTGAATATTTCAAGTTAATGAGTAAGCTGAAGCAGATTGAATCTTACTTGAGTTGCCAGGCAGACTGAGTGTGGGCCACAGATGTCCAGGTGGGGGTGAGGAGGAGAAACTAAACTGCTTGAGTTGTTACTAAATTGCAAGTAAGTTGATTCTTGAGCAGGCAGCTTTCAAACAGGGATCTCAAGTGAGCAGCTATGAGGAAACAAGAATCTGCCCATAGGTGGAGGAGGCCTGACGCAGCCAACCCAGCAACTGCACCTGAAACATTTAAAGGACATGGAGAAAGAGGAACACAAACAAAAATCCCTAACTCACCGAGTTCTGCTGAATAACAATAACCACAGATACACATGCATTTAGCTGAATGGACCCATCAACACAAGTGCATTTCTTTATGCATAATAATGGATCTTTTTGATTATCTGATTTACAATCCTGAATGAGACCCGTTTAATGTCCTAAAATTTGGCTTCTTGGATGTTTTTCTCAGGTATTCGCCACTTTGCCATGCTAAAGCTGTTAGGAACTGCAGAAAAAGCATCAGGAACTGTTGAGTTATTTCCCTTAAATGGTAAGTCATTGTCATGTGGGGCATTCCAGGTTTTTTTTTTTTTTTAGGTATATTGCCAAAAGTCTTTCCTCATCTGCCTTCATACACATGTGAACTTGAATAACATCCCATATCGGCCCACCTTTAGCAACTTCAACTCTTCTGGGAAGGCTTTTCACAAGGTTTAGGAATGTGTAAGTAAGTAAGCCAGCAGTCTGAGAGCAAAGTGCTCTATTGGGGTGATACGGTATGAGATCTTTCAGATAAGGTGGGGACTGTTTATTCAGGGCCTTGTATGTAAGAAGATGGATTTTAAATTCAGTTCTGGATTTAACAGGGATGAAGAGAAGCCAATCTGGGAGAAATATGCCCCCCTTTTCTAGTAACTGTCAGTACTCTCACTGCAGCATTTTGGATCACCTAAAGACTTTTCAGGGTGCTTTTAAAAGATGGATGGGTAAATGAATACTTTTGGCAATGCAGTGTATATGAGATGGTAATGGAACATACACCTTAGAAATTCTTAGCAATACTGTATATTTTAAGGTGAGTACGTAACTAAACATTTTATTTTAAGAATAGACTCTGTGCAAATGTGGTTAGTACAATGTCACCATTTTGTGGACTCCAACAAACTAAATTAATCAACCAATGTAAGTTGTAGCTGATGGGAACTATAACTTCCTTCAATATTTATATCTTGTCATGTCACTACTGCAGGGCCTTTGCCAGGGGTAGATGCATGCTTTGGTCTGCACAGTGATGCAGTTGGCAAGTGTAGTTTGGCAGAGAGAAAATATAAATAGCAGTACATGCTACACTAAAATATGCATTTTGATTTTGGGGCTAACTGTCTCTTTAAACATACAAAAACAATTTAAATGTCAGTACAGTTGTCATAAAGGGGAAATTTAGCTGTAGAGAACAAACAGCTTTTGTTCCAGGTAGTAAAGCTGTTTATTTCTGCTGTAACTTTAACACAGATATCTATGGGGATAATCTGACTTTTGGGACCAGCCTAGAGGAACTGTTTTTGCAAATTCTTCTTTGGCTTTGATTTTATGGTTAAACTGCCATAAGATTCTATCTAATCTGAACCAATCCCAGAGGTTTCTGAACTCACAACTGTCCTCATATTTGTTCTTTCCTTTTTGCTATGTTCTGTAATTTGAACAACTTAGCTTCCACTCTGCCGTCCTTTCCCCAGGTCGCAGTCAGACCGAGGTTGAGTCGTTATCCCCTGATATGGTCAACAATATGAGAGAGCAGCTAAAGATTGGTAAGGATTATTTCAGCATGGTGGTTGTGGGGAAGGATGGCGACATCAAGGCATGGTTCCCATCCCCAACATGGTCTCTGGATAATATCTACGACCTGGTGGACTCTATGGAGCTCCGCCTTGAGGAGGAGAAGCTGCAGAAGAGACTGGGGATTCATTGCCTGGAGGACAGAGGAAGAGGAGGCAGCGAGGGGGGGGAATATCGTGGATACAATGAAGAGACGGCAGAAGAGATGCACTTCTACCACCAATCGGAGGAATAATGAGAAAAAAGGAGGAAGAAGCATTTATCTACCTAAATTCTTGAAATGAAAAAGAAAATGTATCAACACATGGATTTGACAAGAGCCAATGATTAAACAAAGACCTCTAAACTGGACTCATAGGAATCAGTAAAGTCTGTATAGATGATGATCTGGTGGCTACTGCAATAATAAGCTGGATATTTTATAAGAAATAAAATACATTTGAAAAAATGAGCAGACAATAATGAACTGGTCTCATTCAAGCCCTTCAATTGCTCTTTAGAAAAGCTGCTTGCATGCTGGGAAGAAAGTTAATTCAAGACTGAGCAGAGTGTGTTTTTTAGCAACACTTCAGTCTAGACCTTTAAAACGCCTTCACTGTGCACGTACAAAAAAAGAGGAGACACCCTCTATTGAAATATGATGATGCTAATACTGTATTTAAATAGAACAGAAGGTCTTTTATTTAAATCAAGCTAAACATCTATTTTTAAAGAACTGCAGACAACCCATGATCAGTAAAACAAAGTTGTTAATGCAGGTCTCTGTCCATGTCTGAGATGATTTATTACTCTCAAAAACCCCTAAATCTTAACCAACCCACGATCAAGTAAAGGGAACAGAGAATGTTCATGGAATGAAACTTATGTCAGCGATATCCTGCAGCAATCTTTAGTAAAATCAACGCAACGAGAAGATGTGCAGACTGAGTTTAGAGGAAATTCATGTGTCCAAAATAGCTCACATACAATAATGAGGATGTTGGGCTCTGCAAGTGCAGCAAAGTAAAAAAGAGTTAATAGCACCTTTAATAAAAAAGGTATATACAGCACAGAGGGAGACGGGAAAAATAATACAGACGGGGCAAAAAAAAAGACATTTAAATATTGTTTCATTTATCATAAATTTGAGTAAAATGTCTTATAAAGTGTTCCAAAATGGCATTTAACAATGAGGAGATCATCCTGGAATGCATTGAAGCTAAAGGTGGTAACCCATTACACATTCTGAAGACTGGCAGGTGATGATATAGCTATAATGTGCAACATGAAGACAAACGAAAGGTCAATAAGTGGAGCAATTAATCTATCCAAAACGTAGTAAAATGTGGCAAAGCAAAAGAAGAGAAAACAGAACAACAAAAAAAAAACATAAGTGACTCTAAATTCTATTTTAGCTTTAACCCCAAAAGCTGAAGTATGAGTAAGAAAAAGAATGAAGGCGGAAGGAAAACAGAAAGTCACTCTGGACTCAGAGACTTCAAACTGTGTCACGTTACAGATAAAAGGTAGTGGGAAAAGATCCATATATATTACTACCAACCTTGCTGTGAATCTTTTAAGTTTATGTAGTTATATAAGTGAATGTTGTTATTTGTCCTCTAAAAGCCTTTTTGGTTATATCCATTAAAAAATGAAAGAAAAACATCTTACTAATATCAAAGCATGTATATCTAAAAGGTTTCTTCAGATTGAAGAAAAAGACTGAAAACTTGTTAATGGAAAGAAAACTAAGAGCACCGCTGAGCAGGTGCCAACACTCATCTGTTTTTTTCTTGATGATTTTTGATGATGGCAGATCCTCATCACAAGCTCAGTTCAGTTGTATGTGCGTTGTAGGTTTACGTAATGAGGTCAAGGGCTCTGAAGCTCTCGATAGTGGCGCGGGGAACCGCGTTTCATCAGACGTGGCCATCTGCGTGGACCGGTTGGTGTCAGCGGTCAGTGGAGACAGAAAAAAAGAGAAACAGCAGATAAACACAGAGTGGGTCAGGCCTGTAACCACAAATACAGAGCATGCCAAACATCCTGGAGGAGAGCAGAGAAGCAAACTATCAAACTACACCACATGAAAGGATGCAACAAAAATACTTGTAAACATTATTAAAAGAAGTCTATCTAGATTTTACAGTGTTTTCTGATTCCTGGCATATTTTCTATAGCAGATAAAATTGTGTTATCTTGTTGATACAAAAAAAAATAGACAAGACAGCGATGGTGTCCACTAGGGGCTGCTTATCTGTCTTTAGGTTGCTCAACTTTCTCAGAGAAAGCCCATGTTGACACGTGTGTTTATCCCTTTACAAAGGGTGACCATACCGTTCTGGTAAAAGGGTATTTTAAGCCACTTCTCCACTGCAGGAACTGTGTAACTTGGAGCTTCTGTAAGCTTTTGCTTTGCTTTTTCACTGTATTTTACAAATTGGCATTGTAGGTTCCAGTCAGCTCTGCGTATAAAGGAAACATTTAAAAGTTTGTCACCTAAACTGCACAAAAAAATAGCTGATACATTTTATGCACTGTCCTTTCAACACACTGGGTTTTTTTAGACATTGCTGCAGACTAGGTGATGTTTCTCACACCTTAACCACTTGCCTTAAGGCCCATTGCCTGTTGTAGTTGCACGCTGCAACAATCCATAGCAAATTGTTGCCTACATTCACAGATCAGAACTGTTCTGGATCGAGCTTTTAAGCTGTTAGCATTTTAGGTTTGTTTATTGTAAGCATGTTAGCATGCTGACATTAGCATCGAGCTCACAAGTATCAAGCTGAATGCCTACTGACCAAATCCCTTTATAAATTTCACTTGTCACTTCATGTTCGCAATAAATTTTGGTCCACCCAGTTGTAGCTTATGTCTGCAGTTACATATGCACATGCAAAATTTAAAAAAAAGAGAGTACACCAGACACTGGACAAGCAGGCTAATAAGCTAGCTCACAAAGACTAGCAAAAGAAAATGCTGATGTTAAGCCAAATAATTCACTAAGAAGCAGGAGACTGAATTGTCTACTTCTTCACCTAAAGAAATGCTTCTGCATCCATTTCCCACAAGTCAAATCTGTTTTCAATTATTATTTCCATCATCATTTTGAATCCACCAGCAACAAAACAAAGTGATGAAAAGTTAACAGAGGTTTCAGAAGCGAGATAAGCTGCAACACAAGCATTATCATTTTCATTATGAAGCTGTAAAACAAACAAAAAAATGCAGGTTTTATAGCTTCGTGTGCAGCCAGTTTTAATGTCAGAAGACTGAACGGTACCTGTAAACAACACCATCAAAGGTCTTTTCTTGATTTTTATGAAATTCCCTACACAGACAGAGTTGTTGTTATATGTTATAAAGAAAAATGTGTGAGAACACAATTGCATGAAGCACATAAGAAATCTACAGTGTCAGTCAAAAGTGAGTGTGTCCAGACTTTTGAATGTGATAAATGCTTTAAGCAAGTGTGTCAGTAAATTATAAATATCTGGCCCTTTATGTGATTCTCATTTGCCAGTGTAGCCCTTAGTGAACTTGAGTGTAGCACGTCTGACTTAGTTCAAACCACTTGCATGGCTGTACTCTCTTGTACTCTTGTCTTGCCTTTGCGCTGTCATATGACCACAGTGTTTCCTGTACTGTCTGCTATTGTTGTTTATTGGCTATGGCTTTCTGTCATATCACGTTGCTGCCAACCAAAATCCCTTTCATCATACAAGACATGTTATAGTGTTTAACACAGCTGCTATAAAACAGTTTTGACTGTTTTATTTTTTGGGGGGTTTTTTGTAACCTGCCTCTAACTGAGTGAATGTCATTTGTTAAGCACAGAGGGAAACTGCAGGGAATTTGCCAGGGATAGGCAAATCAGTGAGATCAAAACATGTAGATAACAGAGGCTGTGACACCCACATTCACACAAAACACACATACTACTAAGAGAGGAAGTAGTCCGTTGTAGACAGATACTTATGTCACAGAAAGAACGGGAGTATACATCCCCCCTCAGACAAACACGCTCAATGCTCAGCCATACACTTTGCCATTCACTATCTCTCACTATCTCAGTGCCTTTCTCTCTTTGACAGAAACAGAAACTCGCACAGAGGCACTGAACAAACACTCTCCGCTTTGTACACCAGCGACTTAGTCACCAACTCTTCGCCTAGGATTGTTGTCCTCAAGATGGTGAGTAAAACCTAAGATTTCTAAATAAGGAATAAACAGATTTTTTAATATTAGAAATACTCTGAGTGGGCAATGCAGATGTAACAGAAGAAAATTGCTCTTGAAACTGCTGAATAGTTGTTTTGTGTATTTTAGACAGCTTATTGATTATATAAGTTTATATAAAAAGTTATATTAATTTTATATACGTTTTTTTGGACATCACCTTTTAGAAGTCACTGATAAGTTTCCATTTGTTTGAGCAAGTTAATGCACGATTACAAAGGGAGAGTTGCCGTATTTAAATTGTTCTGAGAATTACATGCACTACATTCATTTTAGTGATTGTTTAAGTTGATAAGTTGCCTTAAAATGAAGCATGATGTGAACTTGTTTTAAAATAGTTTGATGTGTAAGGCGTTTCTGTCCCATGTGAAAACAGGAACATTCAGCGCCACAGTTGGGGCTGGTAATTTTGGGTCTTGTGTCAGCCGGATTGAGCAAGGCACTTTTACTCTGCACTTTTCATGAGACTGGAAATAGAAATCATGGTTCCCCTTCCTCTGTCATTTCTCAGCCAGTCATTAAACATTAGAAAGGCTTGTTTTAAAGAACAACATTTAAAAAGACATATATTTGGAATAACTAGCTTAGCATTACACAGTCCAAGTGCTTAAATAGTCATAGTCTAGCTAGCAGTGCTGTGGTTATTATATTATCTTTGTTCTGATCTTGCACTATAACAATGGGTTATTTACATATAATTATATTCATAACCATAAAAACGTGCAATAGCCCTGCAGTAAATTTATGGCTCAAACCTCTGAACCACTTTGACTGTGGCTATACACGTTGTGTTCCTGTTGAGCACAATAAAAGGTTATTTTAGGTGGCGTTTCCAGTATGTGACAAAATATGCCGGAGTTTTACAAAATTGCAACTGTAGTGCACCCATATATCGAGAAGCAGTAACTGCAACAGTCCTGTACAGAACATATTGAGTAATTTATAGTTTACTGTGGTTAAGAAACAGAAGTATTATGAGGGAACTTTCCTCTTTTTCTTTCCCCCTCATTTCATATTCAGCCACATTTCAGGCTCAGTGTTAATAACACTTTAATATTTAATGTCACTGGAACCACTATAGCTATGTTCCACCCACTAGCTCTCTTTTGAGCACCCTCAGTTTATTATTTGTTTGCCCTAACATGTCCAATGGTGGCAGCTAAAGTCATCATCTTGAAGTACTGACAGTGGTACTTTAAGTTGCTCCATTAATTTCCCAAATAGTTGGCACGGCAGATGGATTCACATGTTTGATTTGGAACAGTTTCACTTCCTGACACAACCCTCCCATTTATCCAGGCTTGTGACCCCCCTGAGACTAGGCTCGTGTCTCCTTCTGGTCTTGAGCTGGAAATTTTTATGCTTGTAAGGCAAATGTGTTGAAATTATGGCTGTCTACAACTTCAGTGCAGTCCGGGGGCACATTTTCTCTAAAAGAAACTAAAAGAAGCTTAAAGCAAACAATATACAAGAAAACATAAGTCTTAAATATCAGTATAACATATATACTTTATAGTCCTGTGGAGGAAAAAAAAGGTGTTCACATCACTTTACACAGACCTGTGAAAAACTAAGCACAGTCTTACTGCTTCTACGGGAATTAATAGGGTAAGTACCAGCTACATGCTGCTAAGCAAATGTATTGGATTAACTGATCATCAGCAAGTGAGACCATGTGGAGCATTCAGCAGTGTGTTGAAACAATGCCACAATCTTCCCAGGGTGTAGCAGCAAATTCACCCCAAGTTCAGAGTGAGCAAAGCATGAGCTTCATCTCAAACACTACAGGCCTCGGCATGTTAAATGTTAAAGTTCTTGACAGCACAATTACAAAAAGACAAAATAAGTATGGCTGATTGGAAGGGTTGCTTGGAGGAAATCTCTTCTTTCTAAAAAAGGACATGGCAGCGTGTTTTGTTTTTTTTATTTCTTTTTTGCAAATTTGCATCTGAACAAACCACAAGACTTCTAGAACGATGTCTTTTGGACAGACGAGATCAAAGAGGAAATGTTTGGTGCATGATGCACAGCACCATGTTTAGCGAAAACTAAACACAGCATATTAGTACAAGCACCTCACTCTACCTGTAAAGCACGGTGGTGGAGGGATGATGATTCGGGCTTGGCCCAAACTGGGTGATACGACAGGACAATGACCATAAACGCAGCAGCAAATCTACAACAGAATTGCTGAAAAAGAAAAAAAAAACCCATTGCGGTATTGGAACGGCCCAGGAACCAGTCCAGACCTCGATCTGACTGAACTGCTGTGGCGGGACCTCAAGAGAGTTGTGTATAAACAAATGGCCACAAACCTCAATGAACAAAAGCAGTGCTATGAAGAAGAGTGGGTCAGGAGTCCTCCCACACAATGTGACAGACTGATGAAGTCAAACAGAAAAGAACTATTGCAAGTTAGTGCTGCTAAAGGTGGTACTGGAAGCTACTGAATCATAAGAAGAGTGTCCTTTTTCACAGGACTGTATGCTAATTTTGAACCACACTGCGATATCATATGTGACATCACATTATTGAAATGAGTAGCCAGTAAGAGTTTCCATTGCACTTCGTGGTTTTGTTTAAGCTTTAGCATTAGATGACAACACATTAACATTGTATGCAAAGTGTTTCTGTTTATAATGGTGTACATTTGCACTTTTTATTGCATTGTGTTCCCTTTCTTTTACTGCTCCATAGGAAAAGCAGAAGCCGTGTGTCCTCATCCTCTTATCTCCACTTCCTGGTCAAAGCAGCTTCATTAGAATAGGTGTGGCTCATACGTGGTCATGAGCCCAATATTCCCACCTCACACTTTTGCATATACTCATAGGACTTAATATTCCAGTTCAAATATTTGAATTCCTCATTCATTCAAAGCCACTGAAAAAAACAGACCATATGAATTCTTTTCAGTGTAAACACTGAACAAACAAACAAAATGCAGTAAAGAGCAAACTTTTGGCACTGCCTCAAAACAGGTACATTACAAATGCTAAATAGTTTGACACTGGGACATTTGTAATTATTGTGTTTATAGCAGTGACAGAACAGGAAGTTGGTACAGAGTGTTGTTTGAGAGATGAAGATTTTTGTTTGCTTGTTTGTTTGTTTGTTTGTTTTAGTAGCTCAGACCTGCAGTGAAAACAATAATTGGGCATTAATTTATGTTAAGATTTTCACAGGAATGTCTAATAAACATATTAAATATCTGAAGAAAAGAAAATTTTTTCTATCCTTCTATTATACATGCTTTCATTCATGAATTTATTACATAAATGCAAAAATCTTCATCAACCCATTTTTTTTTTTTTTATGAGGTACAGTAATGCACATAGGGTCACAGCTGACATCATATGAGAGAGCGGATACTCCCGGGACAGGTTGCCAGTTTATGACAGGGCAACATAGAGAGAACATAGAGCAACTTTACAATCACCAGTTTGCCTGTCATGCATGCCTTCAGACTGTGACATGAAGCTAGAGTACCTGGTAGAAACCAATACAGGCGCAGGCAGAACATTCATGCTGCACATACAAAGCCCCCCAGCTGATCAGGAGGCTCAAACCCAGATGAGTCAGCAGTACTAACCACTGCACCAATGTGCCACTTTCAATAGCTTCCGTTTCAGAGATAAATGCTTTTTGAATGTTGGCAATTCTCAAGTTAAAATACTTAGATAGTACTTGTAGCTATTTTTTTTTCCAAATATTGCTCCAGAGTGTTAAATATAAAAATTAAAAAAAGAAAAATACTGACATAAGTAAGATGGGGAGCTCCTGAATTATGAAATCTTGTAAATGCTGGGGACATTTCTTTATTGTCAAAGAGCATTCATTACCTTATTTTTTGTGACAGAGGATAATTTGTTATAAAGATGAAACCTTTTTAAAAAAAAAAAAAACAGAGTGACACTAACAAACAGGCTCACTTTCACAAAGCAGTAGCTGCCGTTCAAAGTGCCAGCACTAACCACAACAACATTTTGAAGCTTAGTATCACTGGAACATATTTTAGCCACAAAGCCTGTGATTAATGTGTATAACTTATCGCTCCTGAGCTACAGCTCTCTGTGCTAAGTATATGGGCATTTGAAGACATCTGTGTAAAAGTAAAGTGTGAGAGATCAAAGATGGTTTAATTGAGCAATGAAAGAGAAACCAAAGAGAAAGCACAAATTCCACTGATTGGACTATGAAAATTTATGAGAGGAAATGAAACTTTCTGTTCCTATTTGAACTTTCATGACCATTTCTGCGTGCATCTCATTTTTAAAATTGCATTCTTGCTCTGTCTGGATTTTGTTTTCTGTTGAAGCCATTTATGTTCTAGCACGCAAACCCTAAATTTCCTTCCCCTTAGTTTCTTCTTCAGTATGTCTTTCTGTCAGTTCCTTTTTGTAGTGTTAGATTTTTATTGTTAACTCACCTTCTAAACCTCGACTCTTCTTTTCAGGATAACAAGTCAGATGTAAAGGCCATCATGGCTCGCTTCCAAGCAGGTGGGGCAAGCACTGATGAGACCTCCTCCACGCCAGTTGGACGTGTCAAACCACCTGTGCACCCAACACTGTCCTCTGGCCCACCCATACAGAAGAAACCTGTCTTGGAAAGCCTCTC
The DNA here is from genome assembly GCF_007364275.1 of Archocentrus centrarchus. Taxonomy (NCBI): domain Eukaryota; kingdom Metazoa; phylum Chordata; class Actinopteri; order Cichliformes; family Cichlidae; genus Archocentrus; species Archocentrus centrarchus. The sequence continues at coordinate 9,065,801 of NC_044357.1, read as the reverse complement.
GGGCAGTGCAATAAATACTCCTCCAAAACCAAATTTCCTGAAAAACACAGTATCCAGTAAAAGTGACACTGATGCACATGAACCAAACAAAACTAAAGCCCTAGCGAGCAGATTTGGTAACATCCAGGATGATAGCAATACCAATAGCAAACCTTTTACTGCGAATAAACAGCCGACACCCTTGAAGTCACCTTTTTCACAGGCTCCTGAAGTTAAAAGCCCGGCACAGAAGCCTCCATTCAACAAACCTCCCCTCACCTCCACCACATCTGATTCCAAACCTACCTTTCCCAAACCACCTTCAGCAATCAGCACCAAGCCCAGCTGGGTTAAAGAAGACAGTGGTGGGGGTGCAGCAACAAACAGCATCCCCACACCGGCTAAACTACCTGGTGTGCAACAAAAACCGAGCAGCAACATTGTGAAATTATGGCAGCAAAATGAGGAACAGGCAGGAGGGAACACAGACAATGTGATCAAACCTTCTCCTCTGGCAAACTCTTCTTTTAAGCCCCCCTCAAACTTCAAGAATGCTCAGAATATGTTCAACAAGGAGGACAAGACTGAGCAGACAGATAGTGGAGGGACCAGCAAACCTTCCCTTACAGGTACGAACTCCTTTCCTCCTCCCAAACCTCCAGCCAATAAGAAGCCTAGCATTAAGAAGCCAACCAAGCCCTCTCCTCTGCCCAGCGGCATTAACGGTGATGATTCTTCAGGTCCAAAGCGTAACCCTCTTCCCAACAGTTTAGCTCTGGGTCCTCCTCCTGCTAAACCTAACCGACCCCCAAAAGTCAACCTGGAGAACTTTAAAAGAGGAGCCGAGACCTCTGATGACGGTAAGTTGGATTTGTTTGTGTTACAGTGAAGCTACACTACCATTAGATCACTGGCATGTTGATTTTTTTTTTTTTGCCATACAGCCAAGGGAAGAGACAATTTGAGTGGATGCTATGTTATCAGATACTACTAGCAATTGTGGTTAGAGGGCTGCATCAGTCACTGTATGTGTGCAATGTACAAACACATATAATTCTTAAGTAGTGCTAAGTAGGCATAACATAAAAATAAAATACTAGAATTTTGCTCACCAAAAGTAGAGCACAGATTTAACCACAAATAACCAAAACTTTGGGGTTTTGGTTATTCCATTAAAAATGCTCCAAAAGGCGCCAATCACACAAACACAGACTTGACTTGAATTAGCGTGGTACTGACAAAATGATTTGTCAAGCCACACCTTTAGTTGTGCTAGATGGGCCAGCCCTGACCTAAATGTCATGAGCCATGTGTGATATGAGTAGGTGCAGGATGTACAAGATGTGAGTCAGATGTTACAACTCACCTGACATCTGGCCCATAATCGTAGACCTGTGGCTGAGTTGTGGTGGCTGTACTCACCCTGAGTAAGCACCGTGAGAGATGGACCATATTTCAGCAAAACAGTCGTTGGTTTCTGGGTTGTGGCTTCAGCTGGATCGGTGGTGTCAAAAAGGTGGAGTTCACTAATGTTGCCAAGCACGCTGAAGCCACTTGGAAGCCAAACATATATTTTGAGAAAATCTTGGTGGATATGAACCGAGGCCATTTGTTGTGTGTGAACGTGTCTGATAAGGTGATGGAGGCAAGTTCAAAACTAGTGGAACTTTTTGGAAAGCACAACTCAAGGTTGTTAGCTCTGGAAGCCAGAATGGTTTTGTGTACCAGACTTTAAACATATTTTTTTTGGTTTTGTTTTGTTTTGCTTTTCTTTTTAAAAATAAAATAATGATGATAATAATAATAATAATAAACAAACAAATAAAGCTTTTTTTTTCCCCCTCCTGTGGAGGTGGATATTTTAGGAGTCGTGTAGGAGTTAGCTTCATTTTTCACCCCTGGATGTTGTTGCTTGGTCTCAACTATTAACAGAGCCAAGAACCCAGAGCTACGCTGTGCAGTGAGCATCCACATCTGTTTCAGACTTATGTAGTTCTAAAAGTTAAACAAAATCATGTATGTATCTGGACAATTAAAAAAAACAGAATTGCAATGTGTAAGTGCCTTAACTAATTAACATTTCTGAGCATTTCATATTGTATGAAACTTGCCGACTTATAAGTCTCACAGTTGGGTGTTTTGACATGAAAAGCAGTCTGGTGTTTGCTACATAAGTATGCAGTGGAGATGTGTTTTACACTTTAACATCGCAGTGTGTGATCATGCTTTCATGAAAGCCAAAGTTAAGCAAGCATGTTAGGTACTTGCAAGTGCCTCCGATTCAAAGGAGAGTTCTTAATTTTACTCTTAAAAGAAGCATAGCAGTATTGTATTACATCACAAAGGCTTTTAGAGATCACAGTTCCGGTGCTGCTGGACTAGACTTGTATCTCACAAGACAGAACAAGACACCTTACTGCTTGACAATAAATAAACACATATATTTATTTAAAAAAAAATCTCAGCTGTGATAGTTTATATTTAAATTGTATTAATATTTGATGTGATATAAGAAGAGTTGAATGTTTCTAGCTCAAAATAATATTTAATGTACCAGGATTAAACATTTTATCACTTTCCAGTGCAGCCTAGCTTACAACAAAGTAGAAAATATGCCATACATATGTGAGACAGAGGGCTCAGCTTCAGGCGGGAAACCTTTGGCGGCCAGCAGGGATGCACATGTGGCCCCACAGGGAGAAATACTTCAGCCATTTGTCTGCATTTATGTCGTTTGTTTTCAGTTTGGTCTGATGTGTCTGTGGTTCTCTGATCTCAATCTGTATGCAACAAATGTGGTGAATTAAACACAGCAAAAGTTGTAAGCAAAACCAGCCCCAGCAACATTTCACATAATGGACTCTATACATAGGTAGAGCCACCCACCGCCACCTGTCAAACGGGGTAAGTAATGTGGGGTAGTAAACAGCTCTCGTGACCGTCGAAAGAAGACGTTCCTCTTATTTTACTGTCTCAAGCACATTTCCTCTATTATCACTTGCAGTGCTACTTTGGGCAGACTCTGTTAACACATTTCTGAAGTGTGAAAAAAAAATTGTTGCACAAGTCCGTGTGGTTTCAGTGACGTGAGGAATGTTTGGCCAGCAGTTACTGAGCCAGTGAATGGCTTATCAGACCTTACAAAAATAAACAAAAAAAAAATCAATTTGTGCATGACATTTTGCACTAAATAAGTAACTCTGTGTCTTTCGAATGTATTTATACAAATACTGCAGTTGTTGGGAGATTCAGATAAGAGACCAAAGTGACAAAAGTTAACTAGGTTCCTCTATTTGCCCCGGCCAAGTTCCCTGTCCAGTTTCTCTTTTCTACCCCCACCGCGCTCGCTGCTCTGACAGCTGAGGGTGTTTCACCACATGAGGAAGTAAGTTCCAGCAAACCAGGGAGCCTTTTTAAAGACAGGCTCTGTTTGTAGGCTCACACCTGATGTGAATACATTTCCGGTCGAGTGTTGGCTGTCTTGGCTGACATTCAGGGTTAGCCACCAGAGGCCAGAAAGCAATGTACTGATCATAGTTTGCAGTTTTGTGAGGTTCAGCACGCAGAAGCACGTGACCCAGACTCCACTTGTGAGAACTTTGAAAAATTTTGTTTTCACACTGTAATCTCACTTTCTTTCAGGTTTGTTATTATGGCTTTTATGACCCTCTACTTTAATATTGTCTTCAACAAAGTTATAATGCAGCCAAAAGTCATACGTTTACACTATAATTGTGTGACAGTTTCCATTTGATTCTGCATGCAAACTCTTTGATGAGCTGATTGATTATTAAGAGGTTTTTAAAGGTGTAGTTGTTTTCACTTGATTGAGTAATTACCCTCGGATTACTTTGGCATTGCAAATATTGCCAGAAACTATTCACCAGTGAGTATTTTCACTTTCAGTATTTTCAAAACTTTGTAACTTTCACAGATGTTGGGAAATGTTTTCTTGTGGCCAACACAAAAAGTTTCCCCTCTGGGATTGGATATTTTTCCAGAAATTTTGTGACACTGAGATTCACTTAAGTAGACAAACACCCAAAGAGACTCAGATGCTTTATTGCAGAAAGGTTTTATGCATCATTCTTGAAAATAAAGGAAATCTTGTCAGCATATGCAGTCACCCATATCTGAAGATGATATTCAGCGGAGGCTCTTTATACCAGTTTGACATGCCTAGATGAGACTTGTGTGACATATATACTAATCACTCAGATTAGACAGATGTTTCTCAAAGAAGAAAAACATTCCAAGTTATATATATATATATATATATATATATATATATATATATATATATATATATATATATATATATATATATATATATATATAAAACTTGGAATGTTTTTCTTATATATATATATATATATATATATATATATATATATATATATATATATATATATATATATATATATATATATATATATATATATATATATATATATATATATATATATATATATATTTATACATCTTGTGGATTCATTGGAGGGGACTTTCAGGCAGTGTTGGGGAAACTACTTTGCATTGGTTCAACAAGTACCACTTTTGCACTAGAAGTAAGTACAAAGTCACCCCTAAAGAGTAATTGGCTAACTGAAAATAATTAGAAAAAGCAGGCAGCACTTCTTGCAAATACACCAACTGCACAGCTTTAACACCACATTTTTTTTTCTGCAGGTCCCAGAATTAAGAAAACCCCAAACAATCATGTTACCCAGGCTCAAGCCCCACCGCCTGCACCACCTGCACTGCCGAATCTGCCCCCACGACATCCTGGAATCATGTGAGTCCCACATTAAGCACGCTTTTCTGTTTTCCCATTTAAACACAAGCACAGTGATAAATGATGGCCATGCTGCATATTTTCTGGATAATTACAGCTAAATCCTAACTTTGCACTTCAGGAACCAGCAAGAAGACTTTTATGATGATGTTGATCACCCGACCAGTTCACCTCCACCTCTACCACCAACTGCAGGTTTAGTAAAAGTCGATGTATTTATAACCAGCGTTGGATCGAACACAACTACCGTGTTGCACAATGTTTTTAATATCACAGGAAGACAGGAGAGGGCTGTGATGCTGACAGTTGTACCATCTTAGTGGTAGAAGACAGTGGCAATTTGTAAATATGCAAAATGCATTTTATTGGGATTGAAGATTTTTGGAGTTGTAGGAAGAGAAAAAAAAGAATATTTGTAGAAATCAAAATTTTATGGCTGCTTCAATTCTTAAGTGTAAGGTGCAATATGTAGGTGGATATTTTGGAACGTTCCCAAACAGATTTTTTTCTTTTTTTTAATCCAGTGACCAACCCCACTGCCACTTAGCTGTCTTTATTTACATTAGTTAGCATAGAGTTGTTAAGAGATGTTAAGCTTTTCACTGGGAGTGACCAGGACGGACAGCTAAAAGTCAGTGTCTGTGAATAGTTATCTTGAAGATATTTAGTTTTCCATACAGTGCGTTCACATCGTGCTTCAAAGCATCTGTGGATAAAATGTTTTTGAAGCTCTCTAATTTCTTAAAAATACAACTGACAGTCAACATTAAGCATGTGAAACTTCACAATGTGAACATGAATTCAGATTATAATAGCTTCTTGAACGAGGTCTCCCTCTAACTTTGCTTTGTTATTTCTCATTTGCAGCTCACCCGAGTCAGAGGGCAAAGGTGAGACATGCTGAACTTCTTTCACTTATAAATACAGATTGACATGCAGGTGAAAGTGCAAAATAAAGCCACATCAGCAGCAGTGGACCCGCAGAGTGAATTGGCAACTGAATATTAAATAGAATAACAAGAAAAGTCCTGAAAGCAAATAGCTTTCGACAGATTTTCGGTCCTCTTCAAAGAATCTTTAGCAATCAAAAAATCTACAAAGAATTCAAAGAATTAACCTGGAAATTTTTGTTTTCTATCTGTTGCTTCGTGTCCTCTCTCCCCAGGAGGAAAACGATGATGACGATGATGGAGAGATGTATGAAGATCTTGATGAACGATGGTGAGAGAATGACACCTTCGTGGGTTTTTCCCGCACCTCACTAATGCTGTTCAAGTTTTAAAGTTTGAAATAAGTGATTAATAACTCACTGTTTTGGGGGAATTTGCATAAAATAAATATGCTTAGATCCAAAGTTCAAAATGCTTCCGGCAGATGTTCAGCTGTGGTCGTGGCACTCTTTATTAACACTACTCTCTGGTGGTTATTTTGCATCAATACAAGACATTGTTGGTTCTCAACCTGTCACACTTTTATTTATTAAAATAAAGAAGCAGAGAAACTTAAAGGGAGTTAAATCTGCATTTTAACCCCATGTCATGGTCAAATTGAAATTGTTTTTTTTAAGGGACATCAGAAGTCTTGGTGTAATGCTACTAAATAAGCCTCTTGTTTTATATTTTTTTAAAACCCCACTGACCCCACAAAATCTCAACTTTCACTCACAATGAAAATCTGAACATCTTCAACTTTGCCACCTCCAGCTTTCCAAAACATACATCATAGCAGGTCTCACTACTACCCTATAAACCTTTCCTTTCACTTTTGCTGCAGGACACTCTCTTCTTCACCTCTCTTGCACAGTAAAACTATCTTAAAACTATTTATCCATCAATCTAACAAAACTATTTTTTGTATTTCTAATTGCTTTGTACTTTTGGTCTTGCAGGGAAGCAGCTGAACAAAAACAAGACAAGAGAAAAGAGAAAGAGGACAAAGAAGAGAAGAAACGTCAGGAGGCTGAGAAGAAGGAGCAGAAGGAACGCGAGAAGAAGGAACAAGATGCCCGAAAGAGATTCAAAGTGAGTGAACAAAGGCAGAAATCTCAGCTAATCTCAATATTACCATCACGTCTCAATCATCAGTGCAAAGTTATTTATTATATGCACATTTGAATTTATGTGTGTGCATGGTTGTGCGTTAGCTGGTTGGACCCCTGGAGGTCCTTCAGCAAGGAAAGGCACGTACAGATTCCAGAGGCAGCAAGACTGAGCTTGCTCTGAAGCAGGGAGACCCTGTGGACATCATTCGAGTCCAGGGAAACCCAGAGGGTAAATGGTTGGGACGGACGCAGGATGGATCCAGTACGTTCACAATCTGTCCCTCAATTTTCTGTTTCGTTACCTGTCTTTCACCTGTCCTCTTTGGTGCCAGGATATTGTTTCACTGGCACCTCTAAATACAGAATGAATTATCTTTCTATGAACCATCTACTCTTATTTTTCCATCAATAATAGGAAAAGGAGCAACACTAACATCTCACCAACACTGCATTTTGCTCTTACAGTTGGCTATGTGAAGACCACTTCAGTAGAAATTGACTTTAACTCCCTGAAGAGTCAGGGAGCCTCGCGCCAGCAGGCGTACGACCCTGAAGTCTATGATGACATTGATGTAGCTGATCACAGGTACTGGGGGTTTCAAATGAAATATTCAGATTCTAACTTCACTTTTTTATAAGGACTTCTTTTGTAACAAATATAACAAGTGAAATGGTCACAGCCATAGACATTTCATTTAATACCTCCATTTTCTTTCTCTCTCCAGTGCTAAAAAAGGACCAGGAGGTACGTTTTACAATAACGTATTTTATTGCATTACATTGAGTCACATTCTTTGCATTCAGTAATCACAGGTTGCCAATTATATCTCATATGCCTTGCAGTTGTCCTACCCCCTCTACCAGGAGGAGAAGGAGGAGAAATATATGATGATGTTCTTGATCCAAACTTGGAAGTCAGGTGAGAACTGGTTTTGTTATCTACAAAAACGGGTACATGCAGACGTAAAGACACTCTAGAAAGATTCAAAAGCATGACAGAAAAAAAGCAGATCATTACATCCTTGGTTGGCTTTCTAGTCCCCTCGGTCCCAGGTCTTCTATGAAGCCCCGCAGCTTCCTGCGGATGTTTGACAGACGGCCCACCAGCTCTAAAGTGTAAAATACACTCAGTAGTAAGACTGACCGCAGATCCTACTGTCCACTGTTGTTAATCCTTAATCTTTCAGCCGTCACTCCTCTTTTATCAGTGATGGCGCATTTCAGTTCTGATTTCTCCCGACATCGGCATAAGAACAACCACTTCACCTCCTCTGTCTGAATAACACCGAAAGATCCTAATTTGCAGTTTAACTTTTGCAGTCTGAGAGGCTGGAGTCTAACGGTCATGTATATATGTTTCTGTCTGATCACCAACTACCTGTGATTTTACTAATCTTTGAGAGTAATTTGCATGTGTGCGACTGCTGTAATCAGAAAAATCAGTGTATTAACAGCTAACACTGTCAAAAGCATGTTTTAACCAGAGTTGAATATGATTGTTAACCAGGGCTGCTTTAAGTCACATTAACATACTTTTAACTGATAATATTCTAATAATGTAAATTGTGTAATATTTGAATAATTTTTCTCTTCTGTTGTGCCAGAGTGCCTCCACCCAGCCAGTTCACAGCTGATGGGAATTCAGGTATAAATCGCTATGATATTACCACTTTGATATACATTTCAAAATAGGATATCTTATTGAAAGAGGCATCACTAAAACGAAAACAGTAGCCAAGACTCCAGAGGGCATGAGACCAGTCAAAGCTTTATCTTTAATTTGAAATGTTTGAAGTCATCTACACTTTTATGGCTTCAAAATGGTTCTGTGCATAGAATTTAACATTTTTGTTTTATGTAGTATAATTCTATCACTGAGTCAGTTTTAACTTTTGCAGTGGTTGGTTGTTTGGTTGGTTGGTTGGTTGGTTGGTTAGTTGGCTGGTTGGTTGGTTGGTGACCTCATCTCAGTGGACAAAAAATCCTGGGAAACTTTGTTAAACTTCAGCAAAAGGCACCAGTTTAAATGATCTTGACTAGAACCTACTGTAAATGGTTCCACCTATTTTTTAGGTGCAGGTGCCAATGGTACCAATGCCCTCTTTGTGCAGAGTTTTGACTCCTTCCATTGGGTTACTCTTTCCAAAGGAGGGCCATATCAAACATGCTGTGGCCCAAGCTACTACATACACACTTTAGCTATAGACTGATAGACATTCAGTGCTTTTACAGCCTATTATAATATTTATTGTAATAGCATCTAATGTTTGAGTACTGTTTGCAAACCAAAGCACAGTAAAAACTATCCAGTCAGGTTCTCACTGACCTTCTCCTCGTGTTAACACAGATAAGTCAGGTGTACCAGTGGATGAGGAAATATATGATGATGTTGACTCTCAAAGTGCGCCTCCGCCTCCTCCCATCAGCAGGTACATCAATGTTACAACATAACAATTGATTTAATATTAACTGCAACCCATTTAGATCCATGGGTTGAAATGTCTCAATCTGGCTGTCATTTCCTTCTTACTTCTGTTTGTTTTTCCATCAAGCCTTCCAGCGATGAAAGGCAAAAACAAGGGTGAAGAAATGGACCCAAAGAAGCAGAAAAAGTTTGAGAAAGAGGAGAAGGAATTCAGGAAGAAGTTTAAGGTTTGTTCCGCTAAAAATTTTTTTAACCACACTTATCATTTCTTTAGTATATGCTTTTTGAACTAAAAGGTCATGTTTAATCTGTTCCAGTATGAAGGAGAGATACAGGTGCTGTACCAGGTGACCGTTGTCCACAATCTTACTAATAAGAAGTGGAGCGGCAAAGAGCTGCCAATAAAAGCAGGAGAGGCACTTGATGTGATCGCTAAAGCTGTGGATAACAAACTGATCTGTCGAAATGAGGATGGCAAGTGTGAGTATCTATTTACGTAAATGTATTGGTTAATTAGTACATGTATTTAAGATCCCACATGCATCTGATGAACAAATCCTGGCACTTTTTCACCTTGAAAATCTGCATTTTACAGTTGGTTATGTATCGACCAGCCACATTGATATGGAGTAAGTACTACAGGCATTCACACAGTCATGCTAAGAGAGAGACTAAACAAAATTCAAACTGTGCTAATTGTTTTGTTTTTGCTTACAGTGATGGAGATATCTATGATGATATTGGAGATGGTACGTTAAGTTCATTATTATTATTTTCTAAATAGATTTTAGGGCATCTGAACTTTTAGGAATGTAAGAGACCAAGTAGACAGATAGCTATACTCTTTAAAAAAAAGTGGATTTTATTTTAACCTCCATACAAACCTCAGTGTTTATGCACAGCTGTCTTGAGGTCCCGCTACAGCATTTCAATCAGATTGTGGTCTGGAGCTGTGCTTGGGCTCATTGTCCTGCTGCATGACCCAGTTTAGGTCAAGCTTTAGCTCTCAGACAGATGACCTCACATTTGACTTTGGTATCTAGGTCCTGTGTCTCCCCCACCATATCTGGCAGTTGGCATGTGGTATTTGTGCTGATATGCTGTGTTTGGTTTTCTCCAAACACAGCATATCAGCATTATGGCCAAACATCTCCACTTTGGTCTCGTCTGTCTGAAGGACATTGTTCAAGAAGAAGAACAATGATCATGCATGGTGTGACAGAGGGCTGAGTGAGGCAGACAGGATTTTACTCAAAGCTGAGCAGAGTCATACTTAATGCTGTCAGGATATGAGGTGGAGGAGGGCCATTAGAACAAGAGGGTGAAAGCTCAGAGGAGAACATACCAGCTTTTAAGGAGCCTGAGAAACAGCAAAATGATGATATCCAAATTCCATTATAGATCAGAAGCTCTGTATAAGCTAGGGCTCTGAAGTTGTGGGATTTGGTTTCTCAGCTGCCACAGAAGAGACTGGCCTGTGAAGAGAATCATCTTTCTATGGCAGCCTTGCTGCATTCTGTTTAAGAGAGTTCTCACTGTCCAAAGGTCTTTATTCTTTCCCCATTATCAGAGACATGAAGATCATTTGTTGCTTTGATGGACTGCATAATCATAAAGAATCTGTCTCAGCCTTTTGAATTGGCTATAACTAGGAATCAGTAAATTCAGATCATGGGTAATCTGAGACATGTGGTGAACACAGCTAACGCTGAAGAATGTTTTCAGTTTTAATGCTGCCTTCAGAAATCAGCACCTCCCTCTGGTTTGTGTGCTCTGAATTTTTTTTCTAAAACCTGGTTGCCTGTTTTCTGTTTAATGGAATCAGAGGACCACCCATTTGGTGGTCGTGGGCAGCGATGTCCTGTTTTGATGTTTCATGCTGAAAAACTTTCAACCCAATTTCAGTATGTGGTACTGTAATATTGAATTGATAAAGACAGGAGAGGTATGGTTTAATGCACTTTTATATTTCCTTCCACTCTTCAGGGTCACAGTTGGGCTGTAGCCTTTCCCAGTTGCCATAAGGGGTGGGTCGCTAGCCTGTTGCTGGACTTTCTAGATATTGTAATGCCTGAAAACTTTACATTAAACAGTATTTCTTATTATGGACAGTAGGCGTCAGCACATATGTCCTCCTCTGACCTTTCACCTTCCTGTTCCAATGTCTGGCCTTCCTTCACCTCATCCCCTGACAGCAGTAAGACTGATTCCCCCAGCACAGTTCTGAGTAAAATCCTGTCTGCCTCATCATGCCCTCTGCATCCTGAAGTATGGACATTGGTTGAAAATGTGAGGTAGTAAGTACTGCTGTCCATTACAAAGGACCCTGAATAAAAGTTTTGTTTTGAAAGGAGTAAAATTACTGTACATGTCTGAATTCCTTCTAAATCATAGTTAGGACTCTCAAATTGAAGAAACAATTTGAGTTTTAGCGATAGAATCATTAGATCAGCAAAAAAAAAAAAAAAACAACAAAAAAAGATCACTTAACCTCCCTTTTGTCCATAAAATGTGGAAGCTGAAGCTGCAGTTAATTTTGTTTTGAAAAGAAAGGGCATTTGCTCTGTTAGCCCAACCCTCCAAAATATATTTCAGACCCATGTCACACTTGATATTTAATAGCAGTGCTTGGCTGCTACATAGCCTACAGTATTTCCTATGGGAGCAGTAAGCGTGTACTTAGTTTTTAACAGCACTGCATAGAGTGCTAGAAAACCTTTCTTTTTCACATGGCTGTGCACATACATGTTTACAGGGCAGAGAAAAAGCAAGTAAGGCAACTAGCGTCAGTGTATTAAAACAAAGTATCGACACAACTAAACCAAAGAAATTAAAGATGTGGAAGAAGTTGAAATCATAAAGCTGTATGTCTGATTATGTGTTGAGTCTGGATAATTATTACAAAACTTATTTTTAGTTGTGTGGCTGTGGCTATGGCCATCTCAGGGCATATCATTGAATCATTGTTTTCTTTTCTTTTCAGAATGCATCTATGACAACGATTAAGAAACATCTGGGGCCAACCTTGTTTAATGTTGCTCATTTTCATGTTTTGTTATTTATTATGTTGATTGATGCTAGACACTGGGAGTTTGGATAAAATAGTCAGTAGGTGTCAATCTATTTTTTTAAATGGCATCCAAATCAGAAAATATACATATATATATATATACATATATATACATATATATATGTATATATATGTATATATATGTATATATATATATATATATATATATATATATATATATATATATATATATATATATATATATATATATATATATATATATATATATATATATATATATATATATATATATATATATATATATATATATATATATATATATATATATATATATGTGTGTGTGTGTGTGTGTGTGTGTGTGTGTGTGTGGTTAGCAACTCAAAGATCTAGAGCCAGGCTAGCTTTAGCCAGGCTACCCAAAAAGCTGTAAAACAAACTATATGTGAAACATTTGTTTAAACAACAGTATTTTAATATATTTCTGTTTCCATTTGTTCGATTTTTTTTCTTCTTTTTGACTTTAATTTATAAGTATGCTTTGAAGGCTTTGCAACCTTTTTAAGAATAATTACAGTATATCCTTAATAAGCAAAATGTTTTTTTTTTCCTTTTTAGCTGATGATGACTATATTATACTGTTTGTACATCCCTTCCTACATGGCGAATTCAAACTGTTGTCTTTTTCTAATCGAAGTTTTAGACAAATATTATTTTGTGCCAAACTACTTTTGATATGCTGTGTATACCATTATGAAATTTTTTTCTGTTTTTGGATCTTCTCCACACATTACAGTTTCTCCTGTTGTTGCAATAAGACAATACCTGAGAAAGACAATAAAGACACTTCAGAACTTCTCAAACTAATATGCACCGTTGTTTGATGCCTGCAAACTTGAGTAATGTGTGTTGAGGTGGATGAAGGATGGGCCCTCTGCGCATTTTTATTTATTTTTTAAGGGAATCAGTGGCATCTAGTGGCAGAATTAGAAACTAAAACCATTTCAAACTACGTTGACACTCGATTTTTGATTATAAAATTTAAAAAAATAAACACACAAACAAATCTTGGCAGATTTTATTGTCATAACCAAACACCACACTAAACCCTGTGATTTAACCCCCACCACCACCCCCATTTCTACTCATGTATAATACACTTTTTTGTTAATCCAAAAGTCAGAAATAACAGGAAAATGCAGTGTCAGGTCCAGTCATGTTTAGATCTTAGGTGATCCCCAAAGACACATTCTGTATTAGGATAAACTGTTTATAATTTTACACATTTCTGTCTATGATGTCACCAAATTGTATCGAATACCTCTGAGATTCTGACTTTTACAAATACTCCCCAAAACAAAACTAAATGTAAAATAAACTACACCTTAACTTAGCACTATTTGCACTGAAAGCAAAATAATGAAAGAAAAAAACTAAAAGTCTAGTTAAAATTTAGCTCTGATGAGCTTTATGTAAACTCTCCTGTCAAGGAGGGGGAAAAAAAAAACAATTTCCGCTTCGACCGGAAGTCACATCCTCGCTTCAACATGGTTCCTCCTGTCGCAGTGTCGCCGCTCATCAAGGTAAAACATTTGTTATGTGGCCTGTATATTGTTATTATTGTGAATTTAAATGGACTGATAGGTCTAAGCAATAGCTTCCCCCTAATACTCGCAGACTCCTGTGAAATCGTGGGGAATTGGAGTTGTTCTAGTAGCATGCTAGCTAGTGTTTGCTAGCAGTGACATTGAGAGGTGAGCGCTTCCTAGCAAGCAGCTGCATCTGCGGCATCTTACCCACCTGTCTGAGGCAGGTATTATGACTACTAATGTTGAGTCAAAAGAAAGTCATGTCGGCGAGCAGTGCTGTGGTTTTGCTCTGTATTTCAGCTGAAAGGTCAGAGACAAGCTGGACTTCGCCCCCGCCACGGCTCATTTGGCGCTGTTTATGTAGGTTTTTATCGAGTAATGACTTATTCTGTTAACTCGTGATCGCACACACGATGCTTTTGAATACGGACTACAGAATAAAGCATAAAATGTTGGCTATATGACATCGACTGGTGTTTGAAAGTGACAGTCGCGACAGAAAGGGCAGGATACGGCAGCAGAAATGAAGGAAAATAATATTTCTTTACATTTTGACATGTCGCAGCTCACACAATCATCTGGTTATTCACGTCTGTTTCGCTTGTTAACACGTCTGCATCTTTTCTTTTTTTTTCCCCCATTTCAGACGGCCAGATGGTCTGCCCTGCTGCTCGGCGTGATCTATGGCAAACAGAGGTTTGGTACGTCCATGCGTGCGCATGCACTGAGCATTGTCAGTATATCAGTGTCTGAACATAATGGGAAACAGTTGAACAAAAAATCAGGAAAGTTCACAGTTTGTGACAGATTAAAGGCATTTATTTTATTTAATTGATTTTAGAGATGCAGTTTTCTTGCCTCTGAAAAATATTGACAGATTCCTTGATCCTGTAGATGGAACAGGTAGGAAGCTGAAATACCATATGTGCCATCAGCTACAGATTGAAATACCTGTCACTTAGTATTCTTTTGATACATAATTAGCCATTTTTTGTGAGTGTGAGAGAGGACATGGATATGATCTTTTCCAAATCAAAAGTGGTGACCTTGATTCATTATGACAGAAGTTACCAGCAAAATACACCTCAGTGAAACCCAGCAACCACACACCAAAACAATTATAAAGAAACTAGCAGAAACAAAACCAGGCAGTGGGGTGATTTTGAGGACACCCTTACTGTCATCAAAGTCACTAGAATCACCAAATATCATAACACAGAGCGGTGATAAGAATCCGCCCAGAAACCATAAGTGGCTGCAACCTACATGGAAGGCCAAGAAGCAGTGGACACCAGTATGCTGAGCCACAAACATGCAGGAAGGTTTTCATCGGTGCCTGGGGCCCTAGCCAAGACCCAACAGCAGCCAGACAGCACAACCCAGTCCCACCCAGGCAGCATGGGCACCCAGAAAGAGGAGTCCACAGCACCGCACAAGTCAAGGGACAGCGAACAGACACAAAGCCCAGGAAGGACACCAGCCAGCACAACCAGGGTGCCAGGGCACAGCCCCAGCAGCACAGGATGCCCACCCGGGAATATGAGTGAATATAGGATATTAGTGTGCTATCTTATAACTCACAGGCTGTGATCTATAAAGTTTATGTAAATGTGGAAATGTCTCCATGGTCTGATACACACGTGTAAATGTTCATGAATAACACTGTGATCAAAACGCTTGGTACTAATATAAATACGCTAGTGATGGGCTTTGTTGTTATTCTTGATTAGACTACCTGAAGCCAATTGCCGAGGAGGAGAGGAGGGTCGAGGAAGCAGAGAAGAAGGCCAGAGAGGAGCAGGAACGCATCTACAAACAACTGTCTGAAGGTAACGCAGAATCATACACGGCCTTATTTTTTCCTTTTCATCCCAACATGTTTACATATTTCTGCTTCTTTTTCTGTCTCTGCAGCAAACTCTGACACCATCCTCAAATGAACCATTTCCTGATGTGTGTTGCTGAACAATAAATATTTTTCATGTAACATATTAAGTGTTCATCTTTTTTTTTTTCCTGGTATTAGTCTAGTCACTTCTTACCCTGAATTAAACTTTTTGAATCTTTTAGTTGCTTGAGACAAAGTAAGACTGTAACACATGTTTTACAACTAGAGCATGTAAGAGTGTGTGTGTGTGTGTGTACGTACGTACCTGTCCTTCAGTAGGAATTGAGCCTGGAGGAAGAGCATGGTTGTAATCCTGGCCTAGTTTAGCAGCAATCCCAGGATTGGGGTCAGGGACCAGTAGTAGAAAGTGCAGTGTTGACAGAAGCATTCCCTCAATACTCTTGTGTGTTGTGTAATATTGTAACCTTCATAATGAACTCTATGTTGCATTATAGCATTATATAGTGCATGCTCTTGCATTATAATCATGATGGCAGGGGTGCAACTCCTCAGATAACATCTAAAAGTAATAGAAGCTCGTGATATAAGCCAGTTCCAGTAGCAGGTGAAGAGTATGACCAAATTCCCACAATGTTGCTTCTTGGTAAGTTTCAGCTTCAGTATCACAGGCAATAAATCCACTTGGTTAAAAATACACTTGCTTTTATTGGGGTCATCACTGTACATATGGAGCACATGAGGAGGCAAGCTTTACAATACTGACTGAAAAGTAAATGAAGTCTATTTAAAAAAAAAAAATCACGGTTACATCCACAGCACATTTAGGTTGATTTATGGTCTAACATTACAGTCATCTTTAATAAACCCTCACCATAGCAGTTCCATATATGTAATACATTTAACTTTCTTTAAATCAAGCATGATAAATTTGTTATTCAGCTTTATGACTTTTGCTAGTGTTTGCAAATAACTAATTACAGGGCAGGCTCTTTAGCTTTAAACTAGAAAAATAGTTGGATATTCACAGGAAGTGGGACAGTATGTAGAAGTCTTTATACAAAGCTCAGTTGCTTCTTTATGCTGTTTCAAACAGCTCTGTGTCCTCATTGCCTTCAAGGCCTGCACTCAGGGATTGTAATAAGAATAGCCTGATGGTTCAGCGATTAGTGCTTTTGCCTTGCAGCACAACAGTCCTGAGTTTATGAATTGGTCGCGTGGAGTAGTTTGCATGTTCATGATTACTCGCACTGATCCCCAGTTGGTGCGCTCTGACTGACTCCTGGTCCTATTTGGGATGAGTCCAGCGCAGAGGGTAGTTTTCAAGTGGGGATTAATATAGTACAACTCACTCTTTAAACCAGTTTAAGTAAACTTGCCGATCCCAGTGTTTGATTACACTCATGCTGTAGCCCATCTTAGTTCATGCAGATATAAACAAGCACAATGAATTCAAATGAATCAGTTTTATGTGGAACCACCTGATTTCCTGTTCTTATTTAATAAGACATTTGTAATACTATATTTGTAAAATACATATCTGAGGCTACCGTCTCACACTCATAAACCACACACTGTTTATTTACAATATAAAGGCATCATGAATAAGCATCTACAGACTTGCTGACTGTAAACTTACAAGTGTTCGCTGTTAAACTCATTTTAAAAAGTTGTTACTGTAGCATCACTGAACATCTACCTTTGGCTTTCTGCAGTAAACAGACTCTCATTTGTAAATAGTATGTGACTGGAAGGAGTCAACATTGGATTACTTTTGGAATATGAATGAAAGGTGACTGTCTATGTTCTGTGAAAACTAAAATACTACAGTAGTAAATATATAGACAATTAAATCCCCAAACATAAATATTCTATAGAGGCCTGAGCATAAAAAATTAACACTGCACTCACGTTCTGTACGGGATTATTGTTTACAACACAGATGTAGGTTGTGTCCTCCTGAGATGTTTGCTATGTAAATAAACAGTTGTAAGAAGTTGGGGGGAAAAAATATAAAAGTTGGGGGTATTTGTACATTTGAGAAACACAACTTGCAACAAGCACACAGTACACAGACACACACACACCATCACTAACGTGAATCCTTGAGAGATAAGCAAACAATTTATAATGAGAGAAACCTGAAGTGTAAAAATCACCTTCACTCTTGATTCATAAAAGTACAATGATTTTAAGACAGGGAGCGGCAATTTATTCTCAAACGCGATCATGTGGTTGTTTGCTTTTTGGTTTCCGTTCCTCAGTTATGTCTTACCAAGATGTGGTCAGACTTGAACAAATTTTTTTGGCTCACCTGGTCATTGTCTCTTAAAGCTCTTAAAACTTTGCTGTCCTTGGTGATGATCGCTCCGTGTTCAGGTTTTTTCTTTTCCGACTGGAACCACTTTTCTGAAGAGGTACTACAGGGCCGTGCATTCAAATATCCATCCTCCTGACTTCATGACATTTTTTTTTTCCATTGCGGTGAGACTGCTTGACTGGCTGTGGTTCTTAGATAATTATGAACTCGGGCTGTTGTGTCTTCGTCGATCCCAGCGATGTAAACAGTTCTTTGGTCGTTTAGCACACAGAGCAGGTCTTGGAGCCCGACCCACCACTGGGGTTGTTTGCAGCTGCTGTTAAACAATTGAATATTCAACAAATGAGTCAGTATACAATTAAAGCACTAAAAACCAAATTATCACTTCTGTTGTGGCTAATTCTAATATACAGTATAAGTCTAATACATACTATAATCCAATCAATTAAACCTGATATTTAAATTAAAATAGATGCAGGTAACACTGTTTAAAAATGTTGGAAAAGTGGTGTAAAAACTAGCAACAAATTAAAAAAAAAAAAAGAAACCTGGTTGAACATCTCATGATTGAATAGCTCAACTGGTAATAGGTCACCAGCATGGTTAGGTATAAAAAGAACCCCCAGAGAAGTAAAAATGGAGGCAGTATAAAATCTCTGCAGGGGAGCCCTTCTAAAAACTACAACCTGTTGGTGGCTGTATCCACCAAGTCAATATTTACAACCTCTCAGCTGTGTTTAAAACAACAAGCTGGCTAAACCACCGTCAAATGTCCAATATTCCAATGTACCAAGAAAAAACCATCACCACCTCCTCCAGAGGTGCCTGAGCTCATTTAAGATAAACTGAGATGGCAAAAAAAAAAAAAAAAATAGTGGAAAACACCCCAAAATTTGAAATTATTTCTTTTTTGAAGATGCTGCATCCCCAGGCTAAAGAGGATTATCTGGCTTACTATCAGCATGCAGCTCAATGGTGTAGAGATGGATTAGTGCACATGGTATGAGTAACTTGCACATCTATGAAGGGTCCATTAATGCTGAATGGTAGTTGCAGGTTTGGGCACAACATATCGTGCTACCCAGGAAATTCTGCATGATTAAAAAAGCATGACTAACTAAAAAAAAAAAAAAGCCTCCATGCTGGCCAGACACCACAGACACACTAAACTGGACTAATTGGGCTCCTCAGTTCCTAATCACTTTTTAAAAAGAAGAGGTGATGCAACACATCTAGGGGGGTGGGGGGTGCTTGTGCCAGCTTTTGAAACATATTGCATCATTGTTGCCAGCAATATATTTACATTCCATCTCCTTTGGAAACATAAATTCTGTTTTTTGGGTTTGATGTTCTACCTCTCTGAGTCAAGCACCGATGGTAAAATTAGGTAGACGACAATTCATTTTAGGGGTGTGATTATTCTAAAGAAACGCTGTACCTTTACTGGCTGCTGCTGCCTCTTTAGCAGCTTTTGCTTCTTCAATGGCTTTGAGCTTAGCCTCATACTCCTCTTTTTTGGCATTCCACTCCTTCCTGTTGTTCAGGATGCCATCCAGCATGGGCTGGATTTGTGGGTGGAAGCGAGAAAACTCCTTAGAAGATAAGAGGCAAATAAGAATGGTCAGCATGGAGCAGTATAGATGAGGAGAGCCGTACACGGTTGGTGATGCTCCAGGAAAAAAAAAAAAAAAAGTAATAATAAAGGGGATTATTTGATGGTTTTAATGTGTTCAGACTGAGCAGGTTTTTGCAAGAAAAACACTGACAGGAACCCTGCAGTGCTCATATTCTGTAAGTGAGAATGCAATAATCAACATTACCTTGTAGACAAACGTGCAGACAAAGTCAATGAAACCACACTGTAGCTTTGGAAGCTCTGCCGCCTTGGTCCTGTCCATCATGGGCTGTTGGGAGAAACAAACATTTGCAGCAGTCAGAACTGTCTGTACCTACTCACATGCTTCTGGTTTCATATTGCAAGTGTAACTTCCGTCATCAGTCCTGCTGCTCTCAGTACAATGTTTTTGAGCAGCACTTGTTGCCGCAAAAAGAAAAAAAAATAACTCGCCTGCACTCTATCTGAACAATTTTTGTTTTTGTTACTTCAAACTTGTCTTATGTCATCCTTTTGTCCTCTGCTGAGTACTTCAGTTCCCGACAGGTGGGTTTCTGCTGAGCTACGTAAAGAGTGTGATGTCTAAAGTGATGTGTGTCTGGTTGTGGGCTGCCAAAGAGAGACTACAACTTTATTCTGGCCTTTGTGCATCTTTAACAGAAAGGTCAAGAGTAGCATGAGAATTAGAAAAATAAAAAAAAGAAAGAAATCAAATAAATATTTATACATATAAATAAAAAACAAGTACATCTTATTTTTTGTGAACACAAATACATTCCAGAAATGTATAAACTCACAATGGGTTGCTGTTCCAGCACTGTCCTCTCCAGGTCACCCTGCTCCCAAAACTCTGCTGCCACAGACAAGGCAACCTAAAAGACAGAGAAACACAATTATGCTGTAAAATAATACAAAATGAATACTAACACCACTAATAATTCCTGTGCTTCTCACCTTGCTCTGCACTTCCCAAGGCTTTGTGATAGCAGACAGGTCACATGCGGTCATCATCATGGCCCTGAAATGGAAAACAATTTGTAGGCTCACAGAAATGCACAGGAGCCAGTAACACTGTGCATGTTAGTTGCACTCACATGACAATCTCTTTTCTGGTTGTTTCTAGTGACAAGAAGTCGACCCATTTCTTTTCGTCCTCATATGTATGTGAGAGGTCCACAATCTTTTGGAACATGGTTCTCTTCCTAGAAAGGTGAAAAGAGAAGAATCGTTTAGTGTTCCTCTCGATTTTTCCATGAAACATTAGAAAAAGAGAGGGAAAAAAAACAGGCATTTATCAGTGAGTGAGGGCAGGCAAATGAGAAGTTGTACTGACTTGAAATAAAGAGCCAGGTCAGTGGCGATGATGGCAATGTCCATGAGATGAATCACATGGTCTACCTGTCGCCTGTTAAGGTTCTGGTAGATATTCAGTGACTGCACGGGAGGGAAGCAGAGAAATGTCATTAGCGATGGAATGAAAAATACAAATAACTTAAGTTACTATTATCTCTTGTTAGCATCTTCTTTGTCACCTCGTCAGACAAGAGGAACTTTCCAAACTCTAGATGGTGCCGTTCTAAAATGGAGGAGCCGTGCAACTTGGCCAGAGGGTTACCAGATCTGTTGAATAAAATTCCTCAGATACTTGCAGGATTTAACATGGGACTGACATCAGTTATCAGAAGAGTTTCTGTATATGAAAGACTTTCAAAAAATATTCCTCCCTAAAATCCAGTATCGGAAAAAACAAAAAGTTCTCTGAAGCACTTACTTGACCTGGTACAAGTTATTTGTTCCTCTGTGATCAATATCATGGAGGAAGCCTGCAGTTATCATGGCCATTACCTCCAAGTCAGTGTAGTATCGCTTCAGCATTCCTGTCTGAGCACACAGAGACGCAGACAATGCACAACATCAATGTGTCCGACTGCGACAGTGTTAAAAATATTACCATGTCTTGTATGAAAATGTTAATTTAAACTGAGCTAAATGGAGGCTAAAAAAATAAAAGAAATACCGTTAATAGTGTAAACATCGTCTGTCCAACATTGAAGCCATGACGCCAGTTGTGGTAGGTGATTCTTCTGTAGCCTTTACTGACTGAATACATGAAGCGAACCAGCACCTGACAGGAGAGCAGCAAATCATTAAAGCTGTTTAAAATCATTGCCGGGAGGTGGCCCAGGGGCAGACCCGGGACACGCTGGAGAGATTATGTTGCCCAAATAAGCTGCTGCCCCACGACCCAGCCCCGGATAAGCAAAAGAAAATGGATGGATGGATGGATGGATGGATGGATGGATGGATGGATGGATGGATGGATGGATGGATGGATGGATGGATAAAATCATCACAGCCCCTAAAGGTTGGCCATAAACTAAAGATAAAAATGCCCACCTATGTTTGTCTGCATTACCTCCTGAGGGACCTGGAACTTCTTGACCACACCAACTTCGTAGTACATCTGGATCCCGCACTTCACCAGCTCCATCTCTGTGCAGTTAAAATCCGAAAAACGGAACTCATAGATCTCAAACTTCTTAATCAGCGGAGGGAGGTCTTTTTTCTGTAAGGTAAACAGCAAATCCGTGGCACTGATAGTTGGATAGCTCCGACAACATTTTTCATCATAACTGTAGAGTCACTCAGAAATATATGGAAAAAGTCAAACTTATTCAGCAGCTTAAACCATACCGAGAGACACCACAGTACACAAGTTCGAATTACCAGGATAGCTAGGAGCTCGTCCTCTTCACAGTCTCTGGGTTCACAGTCATAGACCTCTCTGGTGTTCTGGGGGAAATGACAAAATCACTGATGTTATAGGTTTAAACTGAGGGAACAACAAGAGATACAAAGCTAGTAATTGTCAGTTAAGCCTCCCACAAAGTGAAACAAAATATAAAAATGTTAAATTTCTTCAGGTTTGATGTTGGACCCTTTGTAATGTCTTTTGCTGAGGCAGGATGAGGTGAGTTCAGCTGAAGCTAGAAACCTAAGTGCTCCAGTGTCTATAATCACTTAACAGGTGGTGGGGGCAGTAAAACTGAACTGACCAGGATGTTCTGAATCTCATCATCTCGACATTTGACGTGGTAGAGCACCATGTCCTGAGCGATGTCTTTGCGGTTCTCGAGCTTGTTCATCTTGTCGTAAGTGTCTGTGTTCAGAGCTGACCATCCCAGGAACTGGGTCAAAGCCTGAGAAACAGGAACATCAGGAAAAGATCAGATCAGCATGTACATATACTGAACACATGAGGTACCAGAAGTGGACTGCACACGTAAACATAGAACAGATTTAAAACTTTATCTTCACAGATCACATTGGTGGAGCTTTATTTGCTTTTGCACAAAAGCATTTATGTGACAATGTGTTGTTGTGCATGTCAATATTAATATTACCTCCATGAGCTGTTCATCCTGATCATCAAAAGGTTTTCCATCTTTTCTGTTGTAAAATGTGGCCACACCTACTATCTCTTCCTTTTTGTTGACAATTGGCAGTGAGAGAACATTTTTTATTGTCCAACCACTGCTGTCCAGCGGCTCTTTCTGCAACACAGGGAAAAAAGCATGTCTCATGCTGTATGCCTTTATGGCAGCAGTTCTTCAGCTTTTTGGGTCCAGATATCAGAGTTTGAAAAATACAGCACCCCTTGGCTGTGGGTCACAGACCCCTGGGGGTTGCCAGACACTACTTTGATGGCAACAGCTCTACGAGGTAGGAGCTTCTTTTCTGGTCAGCAATGCTTAAAATCTCTTACCTGAAAATCGAATGTCTCATCAGCAGCCGCGTTCAAAATGTTACAAATCTGAGAGAGGGAACAGAACGACCTGATTGGTTTGGATGCTGAGTGAAATATTAATTAGGTTAAATTGGTTTGACAGCTTCTAGCAATGAATTAAAAACAAACTTACAAAACCGCTCTCGGCAACATAAGTAGGTAGGCCACTACTCAAAGCCCAGTGGTCTGCAGGTGGATTGCTATAAGACAGACAGGCAGTAAGTAAACAGATATAATCTGGGCTAATGACCACTCTTACAAAAACATTATTAATCTGTACATTTTCTTCCAAATGGCCACATTTTCAGCGTGTTCTCATCTCAATCTATAACTACTTACGGTATTACTTTGATGTCTTCCTTTCCATGTAAAATATAATCAATCACTTTGTAGAAGTTGACCTCCTAAAATAAAAACATAACAGAGATTAGAGAGAGATGTGACACCAAGCACAGCACTGATAATAATGTTAGATAAATGAAATAAAGGAACGTGCCCTGCCATCGGGAGTTACGGGGCCAGAGTAAGGTGGCTGCTCTCCCATCAGCACAGGCCACACATCAAAGAACTCCTGGAAGCAGAGAAGTAGTTAGTAACTTCATGATAAAAACGTGGCTTAACATCACACAAAGAAACAGGAAGAAACCACACCTTCTCCTTCGTCATGTCTAGTAAACCAACAGAGTAGCGGTCACAGTTGAGGTAGGCTCGGACTGTGTACAAGGCTTTGTGAAACTGTCGCTCGATGTCTGTCAGCTCTTCAAACACCTTGTTGGCTGACCATAGTAGCAGCTAGGAAATATGAGAAACATGGATTAAAGAAGGGTGAAAATGAGGGTGAAAACACTGCAGCAATATGCCTGTATTTGCATCAAATATAGCATATTATAATATGTACCTGCCCTTTACGTGTCTCACAGTTGTGGAGGTAACTCAGGTGGTAAATCTTCAAGTTCAAACTGGCAATTTTCAGATACTTCAAAAAAAGCTGAAAGGATGGATAAACGGGGTCCAAAAAAAATAGAAAAGCATCAGTAACAACAAAATTTGTGATCCAAAAAAACAGAAATGAAATAACACCGTGCTGCTGTTCCCTGTGCTCCTGCATATATAAATGTGACATTATTTTTGCTATGTTGAAATATTTTGATAGACATTTTTTGTAGTAAGATGTTTTCTTGTAAAGTGTATGGCATAGAAAAAATTCTTAATTCTGATATAATCCGATAATTTGCAGCACAGTTTCTTGTTTTGTGTATTTAAATATTGCCTGCATGAAACTGGGTCCATTCAGCTCAGGTTTATTTTCAAGAGAAAGGCAAGTTTTGCTTAACTATGATTAATGACCTCACACATATTACACATACTGCTGAACATGTGTAAAATTACACTAAGCATCACAAGGGATATACCGTTAACAGCCCAAAAGCCTCAGTGTTTAACCTGACTGCCTTAAACTAGGGGTAGATTATCCATGTGAACGTTTGTTGTTGGGACTCACATCTTCATCTTCGGCTGTGAAATATGGTCCCGTGGTCTTGTTCACAGCCATGATCACTGCCACCATGTCTTTGCCGTTGAGGATGGGTGCAGCAAGAACATTCCTGGTCTCGTAGTCTGTGAGTTCATCAACGAATGAGCTGAAGTGCTGGTTCTAAAATCCAGAAAAGAACACATATAGAGGTGCATTTGCAAACACTTGTGTATGGACAGCTCTGACATAGCAGAATGCTACAGGAGTCAAGAGTAGATTTATTAGGGAACAAAAAGTCTATTAGGCATTATAAGCAATTGTAGGCGGGTGTGTCGGTAACTGTTCGTGAAGAATGCACCATGTGGCCCAAAATCCCACAGCTGTATTTGATTTTCCGTTTGAAACTACAAAATGTATGATGCAAATTCCTGTTTTGTTAAAATAATGCTATAAAGGCATATACAAGGATATAAAGACAAGCTTTGGACAAACTCTATCAAAGTGAAGTGATCTGTTTTATATTCCTGCTGACTAAATGCGAGAGATATCTAATCCACAGCTAGAGCAGAGGCTGATGGGATCTGAAAATAAATGGATTATGTCTGACAAGGGGATTTACACCTTCACTTGGTCAACTGCAAAGCCATGATATAATAATATATGCACATATTTACAAAAACAAATAGTTACTAATAGTTACTATTGTAGTCTGATTTCAAAACACACTTTGACATGGTGAACATTTAGCTGATGTTTCCAGCTGTTCCCTAAAAAAATATTATTACAATATCCCTATTTTTTTCTTATATGAGGGGAACATTTCAGTTATCATGGGTCCCATGGAAGTGTTGCCTTTTTTCATAGGTGACCTTGGAGTTCTTGATCATGGGTAACATGCCATTGCCTTTAATTACATCTGTTCTTCTACACTTCCAGTGGGGAAAATATAAGTGAGAATATCAATCTTCGCTTGGACTGTGATATATTCATAACTGATTTCATTCTTAGTTATAGTCACTATGTGTCACCTGGGGGTGATCTAATATCATGAATCACACCTTGACAGACAGATTCATCATCTAAGCTTAGGAGGACCGTTCACTGGTGCATTCTTCCCCTCTAATTAATTAACCCTCGCTCCTCCTCACCTCTTTGACATTTTTCACATTAATAGGCTTCTTGGTCAGGGCAACATTGCCAACTATTCCCATGTCCAGCGGATACACGATCTCAGAGTCTGGCGGCACAATGCAGGCATCCAAATCGGACTCTTTGCTCACGTTGAAGAGTCGAGTGGCGAGCTCTCCCACGCCGTTCCGCTGGCGATACATGAACAAGCTGCAGCGGTCAGCAAGGATGAGCGCGCTGATTCTCTTCAGGATCTTGAGAACCACCTTTTCCATGTTGATGTTCTCCTGCATGTCTTTGATCAGGTCATACATAATTCTGCTTTCTTCAATCTTGGAAAAAAACAGAAAAATAACAAAAAAAATTTTTTTTTTTTTTAAAGATTGTTTACTTGCCAATAAACAAAAGATTAAAAATGTAATTTACCTGACTGAGCTCCCGAAACTGGCTGAAGTCGATCTGTTTTTCTGGGAGTCCTGAAACCTTTGACATGGTAGAAGAGTTCACCTTTTTGGCAAAGTATTGTTTAGCAAAATCAGGGTTCCCATTCAGGAACTTTTCCACATCTTCCTTTTGTACACCCATGGTTGCTTCTTCCTCTTCCAAATGTCCCTTTCGTCTCCCCCTTCAGCTCAGTGATCGAGCTCCCACTAGGTCCAACGCTGCTCCAAAGATGCTTCCTCCAACTTTCCTACCTAGAAACAAAAGGCAAAATAAGAAAAGCAACACTTGCTTGGTGACTACTTTCTAAGCTTTTCCCCTAAAGAAAGAATGAACTCTTACCCGGATATTACACAGGAAGGGGAGAAACAGAAGTGGACACATTCAAATGCAGGTTAAAAAAAATAAATTAATCCCCCCCCTTGTTAGTGGGATAAGCAGAGTGAGAGAGGGAGAGCCCTGAGGAGAAGGCAGAGGGCTGAATCCAAACAATCCCTCTGTCATCAGCAGATAGTGCTGAAGGTTAGCGGGGATCTGCCTACACTGAACACATCAGCTGATCACGTAGCACGGGCTATATAGGCCAAAGGATTCGGCCTCCATTGTGCTTCAGGACATTTAGTACATTGAAACCACAGACCACCAAAGCTGCGTTCAGTACTGCAAAGTAAAATATATGCTGTCATGTCCTGTGAGTAAATCCTATTTAAACTTAATGCAGTGGTTTTAAAACTACAGGAATGACCAGGGGAAAATATGGAGTGAAACAATATTTAATGATTTTTATTTTTTTTTAGGCAAAATAAACAAAAAGAAGCTTTCTGATGTATTAAACTTTACTAAAATTCCCCTTGGACTTTTTTTAATTTCATAAAAACGTGAAAACCACTGCATGAAAAAGCAGCATTTTAAGTCTTCTTCATTTTTCTCATCTTATTTGGACTGTACGCAGAATTTTTGATTGACAGACTGTTTCATATACTGTATGTGTTTTTAAACTGAAAGTTTAAGCACTCTGAAATCAATTAAATAACAAAATGAATGCCTTATTTTTAATTTCCTGGGCCAGTATAGATATTTAAAATGGCAATTTTAACAATAAATAAATAAATACAGGACAGTTAGGGTAGAGGCATTATACAAACAAACAAGTAAACAAGCATAAACCAAAAAGAAATAACAGCGAGTGTGGAGGATAGGAGTGTGACTGAAGATGTGTGTGTTTGAGTGTGTGGAAAAAAGAGAAAAAAATACATAATAAACTTAATAAATTATCTCAGTGTTGCAAGCAGAACTATAAAAATGAATATAATCATAACACATATTATATATTTGCAATAATTATAGTGATACAATCAATAATAGTAATAATGCTAATACTAGTATTAACATTACTAAATGTACAAAATTATAGTATATATGTTTGCACATGCATGCATGTCCTTTGCCTTTCATATCATCTGTTTGTTTCTTACATTTTTCAGTTATATAAACTTCTAAAATGCTGGTTCTGTCTCTCTCAGGTCTACCTGTAAAAGCTCTTTAGTTCCTTATTAAACTGGAGCCCCTCTTTATAAGCCCTGTTTAGTTAGAATGCTGCCTGATGAGCTCAGCACCCAAACTCTGCAGTCTTTAAACCTGTAATGCACATACGGAGAGTGGAAAAAGAGACGCTCTGTGCTTCTGTGGGAAAATTAATCCTTTCATTCAGAGCAGGGAGGTCCTGTCTATAATAAGGTTTCATAAACACCTTAAACAAAAGGTCAAATACATAATCTTCTTCCACTATAATAGATTGCGGCAGGCACTCTGTGTGTGGGTTTGTGTGTGTGCGTATCTGTGCACATTCATGCGTGCGTGACTTAGAGTGATATGGGTTGGGAGGGGGGGTACTGATTTAGTTTGATAAGAATGTGTATTTAATGGGCAAGTGTTGTGTTACTCCATGCATCATTTATACAGGAATCACACATTCACCTGAGCCTCACCACTGTAAGTGCTCACCTGTGTGCTTTTTTTTTCCTTGCTTGAGTTTACCTGATGTGAACTCCTACAGTTATCTAAAATCTATAAATCACACCAGTAAGCCAAAGTCTCCCATCATGTTAGCAGCTCTGTGAACTACCAACCATTGCAACCACACAACTATAAACGCACTATAAAAACACTTGCACAACACATCTTAGTCATCTTAGTTTTTGATGTAGCTACATTACACATGCACATCTTGTCTAGTGTTAACGCCATTTTCTGGTTTTTACTGGTGCTGCTGGTGGGGCATCCTGAATGAACTCTCATAAATACAGGAAGTGGGAACTGGAATGTACCAAATGTTGCTACATCAGGGGGGTCCAATGGACGTATTTAGTTGAAATATGTTCACTTAAGGGCAGCATAGTGATGCAGTGGTTAGTAATGTTGCCCCACAGCAAGAAGGTCCTAGGTTTGAATCCATGCTGGGACCCATTTGTTTAAGCTGATAGTTTGCAGTGTTACTTCTGGTTACTTCAGATGAAGCCTGAGTTAAGTTCTGTTTCAGCTGGCCTCTTTGAAGCGGCCAAAGTGTATTATTTGGCTTTTTGGGTAAACTGAAGCCTACTTGCTTCCTTCTGCCTAAACCAGCGGTCCCTCACACTGTGCATCATCAAGCCCCTACTTAACGCTAATAGCTGTAATCAGAATGCTATAATGATAATCACAAATGAATTACACTGTTGCACAGTTATTATAAAGTGCCTTGAAATAAATATAGTTGTGAATTGGCACCATTTGAATGGAACAAAATTGAAAATCACTTTGTTTAACACATTTGCTCAGTATTGTTATCAGCACAACAAAGCACATATGAAGCTGATGTCAGAGTCATTTGCATTGCAGGGATCATAAACAAAGTAACATAAATTTTAACCTAGTAATGATTTGGATGAAAAGCCTTAGGGTTACTATAGTTAATCCTGACAAAGGAAAAATTGATGCCAATTCAGTATTTGAGATATTAATCTCTAAATCACACATGTAAGATTTATTTAAAAAAAACAAAAAACATGGGTTTAGTACATAAACAAATTTTAAAAAGCTTGAAAATATAACATCTTTATTCACATTTACTTTCTTACAATTGCAATGCTGGCATCCACCACAAGATGGCAACAGACTGCTAGAGCCTGCAGGCAGAGATAACCACACACAGAATGGGCGGCACAAACAAATGCATTGCAAAGTGTTGCCAAATGTGATTAACAGACTTCCCCGCACGTTTCAGTTTGCTCTTCATTCTGGGGGTTTCCAGTTCCTCTGGACATGGCAGCAAATTAGCAACAATGATCTCCAGATTGACACCGTGACGTTACAGTTTATGGTAATAACAAACAATTTTGCTCAAATAAGCAAGATCAGATTTATACCAAAAACATCTTACATTGAGGAGAGAAACCACAAGACCTGCACATGCTGCCTGTTCACTGCAGACAGGTCCACAGACCAAAACAGCCGGGAACAACACAATGAGTGATTGATAGAAAATGACCTGAAGATCAGTCTTGAGATATAGTCATACAAAGCACTTCAGAGTCACAGGATGACTTTATTTAACATCTGTTTGTACACAAAGTTGTCTAAATCCTGGTAAAGCTTATTGTGTCCAATCTCGTGACCTGTACATAAACATTGCTGCCTTTACCTTGTTTCAAAGTTAAAAGTTAGATATAGAACATAAACATTTTTGCCAGTGATCTATTTCCATTCTTGCAAGCAGGATTAAACTGTATTCTTCCACCCAGTGGGGAAAAAAAAGATCCACTGTCTTGACTGACTTGTGTATCCTCACTGAAGACACTGTTTATTTTCAGAGCCACACCAGTTTACACTGATTGTTTGATTACATCATTTTTTCAGAACACAACAGATTAAAAAGCTCAAATTAGGAACAAAAGTACAACAGGTTTCAAAACAGACAACTGGATATTATTACAGGATGTCTCAGGTAACCAGGGTTAATCCAGGAAACGGAAAAATCACAAACATGTGCCTGTGTGTAAGT
The DNA here is from genome assembly GCF_007364275.1 of Archocentrus centrarchus. Classification (NCBI taxonomy): domain Eukaryota; kingdom Metazoa; phylum Chordata; class Actinopteri; order Cichliformes; family Cichlidae; genus Archocentrus; species Archocentrus centrarchus. The sequence goes on along the minus strand of NC_044357.1, from coordinate 9,035,294 downwards.
TCCTGAATCACTGGGCTGTACTGTATTCTTCTTGTGATTATCTTTTTGTGAGGCTAACTCAATGAAATGGCAGTGGATAGCACTGCTGCCTCGCAGCTAGAATGACATCTAGAAGCTCTGGGTTCGAATCCACCTTGGCCTGGGCCTCTCTGTGTGGAGTTTGCATGTTCTTCCCGTGTCTGCATGAGTTTCCTCCGGGTACTCCAGTTTTCTCCCACTGTCCAAAGACATGCAGCTACTGCGGTTAGGTTAATTGGTCACTCTAAATTGCCCACAAGTGTGAATGGTTGTCTGTCTCTCTGTGTTAGCCCTGTGACAGGCTGGCGACCTGTCCAGGGTGTACTCTGCCTCTCACACTATGACAACTGGGATAGGCTCCAGTGACCCTGAACAGGATAAGCAGACAAGGATGGATGGAAAATAGCTTTTCTTAACAGGTGGGACATTTTCATTCTCATCTAACTGTATTTTTTTGGACTTGTTTACAGATTACTGAGGATTACACCTTTCTTGTTGCCAAAAGAAGATGAGTTAACTCATTAGTCCACTTTTATTTACCTTCATAATGGCGTGAGTCAGTGTCTATTAAATTGTGCTTATCCATAAAGTAAGTCTCAGTCCTTCACTGTCAAACTTGCCAAAGTATGAAAGTAGAAACAGAATACATCTCAGATCAGTGTTTTCTCACTCATTTTGGTATATTTACATGGTTTTGATCAGGCAGCTGTAAAAGTGTTGTTTTTGTTTTTTGTGGGAATTTTGGCATCATAGATGAAAATTGTGTTTTGTTTTTTTTTATCTACAGAAAGTGCTGCGCTGTAACCTGCTTACTCATAAAATACCTTTTTGGGTTTATCAATGCACTCACCTTTCAAATAATCCGTGATGTAAATCAATCCTCTTATCTCATATAATACACGTTGGAAAACAAAGCCGGGGCTGGTGTTACACCACAGTGATCATTTAGCTAATAGCTTTAGTCATCCTCTGTCTTCATTTTTTCCCAAACATCCCTGTAAAGATTTGATAAAACAGTCAAAATGTAAAATCTCTGCGTTCAATAAAAATCAACTACATCGTGTATTTTACACACATTCAGACAGATTTAACTTGCCATCTCTTGGCGCCATGTGGCTCTTTTACTTCTCTTCCACTCACTTACATAATGCTCTAATTGTTTTTATAGTAAGTCTTGGGCAGGTTTGAATGTAAAAGCCAGATTACGGTAAGGATTTTAAGCGAACAGGATTACCTCTAGATTTAAGCACCTTATTTAGTTGTAGGTGATGAAAATCAGCCATAAGCTTGTCCTGCGGTGCGTGTATATAAAGACATCTTCTGACACAAGAATCAGTCTGGTGGATCACCACACACAGAACTTAATTTTTTTTTTTTACCTCTGTTGCTACTTTCACTCAAAACAGGTAGGATGCTGAAATATTAATTTGAGGATAATTAACTTTTTCTTTACTTTTTGGGGGGGATTTCCTTCAATTCTGTCAGTCGTGATGATCTGAAAGTGTGACTTTATGTTTTTTTGGCTCTGTCACATTTTTAACTATTAACATGAGATATTTTACGGTACTGATGAAGATGACATTGCTGTTAATGTCATCTTCCTTAGCCAACATTATGTAATTAATGATTTAACACAGAATACGTTTCTTTGACTGCAGCACAGTGTCCCAGCCTAACGTGAGAGCTGACTGGCTGTATCTCATGTTATACAGTGCAACTACAGGAGTTGTTGGAATTATCACGTTAGTAGCAATACTACTGTCGGCTGGCGATCAATCATTGATTACTGTGGAAACACTGATATATATGTTCCTTCCAGAATGGGATCTTCTAAGCTGGCCCTGCTGCTGGTCTTTGTGTCCTGTGTTGAACGCTGTCTGTCTGCCTCTTGCGTTGTTGATAGCTTCTCGGTAAAAAAGGACTTTGACCCCAAGAGGGTGAGTGAATTCGAAATACGCAGATAGCAACTGTGATGGGGGGGGGGAGAGAATCGTTTCTGACTTTGTTCTCCCTGTTTCCTTTTCACTGAAGTATGCAGGGAAGTGGTATGCACTCCAGAAGAAGGACCCACAAGGCCTGTTTCTGCAGGACAACATCTCAGCAGAGTACACCATCAGTGATGACGGCCTCTTCCAAGGGACGTGTCACTCTGTTCGGGTAGGTTACAAAGCCTGGTATAGATTTTTTGCACTCACAGTTGGTGTGTGCGTCCTTGTTCCCCTCATATCTGCTGATAAAATTATTAAACTGGCTTAAAATGAAGGAAACCCTGTTTGTCTCACCCATGTGCCTGAAGTTACGTGTGTCGGTTGTCCTTGTGGTCCCATGAAACATTAGGATATAAACACACTTTTTAGAGTGACATACTGGACAGCATTAGCTGCAAACTGGGTTTTCTCAGGATTAGGAAGAAATCCAGGTTAGACAGAGTGGTTTTATACAGCAATGTAGGCTTAGATAAACAAACACATGAGCTAGGCCTTGTTTAGAGAAACTGTTAAATACACTGTATACATACTGGGCATTGTGAAAATTATTTCCAAGACATTTTGCAGATACTAACATGTGTTTGCATCATTATTTTGCAGCCTCTGGATTGTGTGTGCTGACATGGCTGCACAGTACTCTGTCCCTGACCCTGCCACACCCGGCAAGATGTTCATGAACTACCAAGGACTGGCCAGCTACCTGTCCAGTGGAGGTTGGTTAAACATACCTGGCACCTCTTATATAGGTCTTTTAATCCCTCATTAATCCACATACTCCACCTTTCTTTCACTCAGGTGACAACTACTGGGTGATTGACACCGACTACGACAATTATGCCATCACCTACGCCTGCCGCACCCTGAAAGATGATGGCAGCTGTGAGGACAGCTATGCCCTGGTCTTCTCCAGGAGTCCCCGGGGCCTTCCTCCCACCATCCAGCGCATTGTCCTTCAGAAGCAGGGCGATATATGCATGGCTGGACAGTTCCAGCCTGTCCTGCAGTCTGGAGCCTGCTAAATCGAAGGAGATTACCAGAATGGGGAACAGAAGTGTGTACCAGCTAGCTGCTGTCTAGGTGGTTGGAAGGGGAGGGAGAGTGAGAAAGTGAATGTGTATGAGAGAGGAAGAACATGTGAGAGTGACAGAAGTGCAAAATGCAGAGAAATACCAGGGGAATTCAGTGAAAAACTATCTTCCTCTGTTTTTTTACCCACTTCCCCTGTTTCTCTAATCCATCCACTGTCTGTCAAAGGAAAACATTAGTGTTGCAGTCTTATGTGAATGTGAAAATTAAAATAAACTTTTTTTTTTTCTAAACAAAATGTAACTGGAAAATGTCCTTTATGCCACTCAAAAATCTGAGTCACTAGGAAGCAAATCCAGCCTAAATGGACTTAGATAAGAAGTAGCAGTCAAAACTATAAAAACAAAAGGAATATTTGTCAGTGCTCCAGCCTTGAAAACATGGACTACACTTGGGCCATGTAAAGTAAGTGGGTAATCCTCTCTGAGCCCGAGAAAATGCAACCAAACCAATGCAATACGCTCCCAGCAGCAATGGGCTTACAAATGTTTTGAGATATTAGTTCTTTTATACTAACTCAGCCGAGAGTACTCCAGGGTCATGGATTAAATTAGGAGTGTTTTTGTTTGAACTGCAAAGATAATTGACTTCATGCTAGCAGGTTAGGCCTCACAGCCACAAAGCTGAACTGATCCTAGGTGCCTTCTTCTTTTGTAATGTAATCACCAGTTGGATAAAATCCTTTAGGAGAAAGACGACAGACAGCTGCTGAAGAAATAAGTCTTTAAATTCAACAGTGAGAGAGAGACAAACACTTTCAATAGCTGGTGAGCGATTGTGTTGATGTTCTACAATAAGTACAATGTACAGTGTATGTACACAGTAAAATATATGCAGAGTTTTAAGGACCTCATACAGATAACATGATCCAGTGTGGTTATCTGTCAGTGTAGTGCTGGTTAATCTCTAATATTTTATTATTGAGTCTTGCTCAACTACAGTAGAAGACAGAGAATCAGGAGATCGTAGATATTATCTGTGAATAAAGTAATTGTTAGCAGGACAGTGTGAGCTAGAATTAGTCTGCCAGCTAGCTTACCTCTGATAGGATCAAATGTTTAATGTAAATAACACCATCTCTAAGTTTCCATCAAAACTGTTGAACCCCAGCAGGGCTTTATGCTTCTGTGTTACAAACATATTCAATCCCAGGTTATGCATTTTCATAACAGTGCCAGGAAAGTATCCCCCACACCATTACAGCACCAACCTAAACCACTGATACAAGGCAGGATGGATCCATGCTTTCATGTTGTTTGAACCCTACCATCTGAATGTTGCAGCAGAAATTGAGAATCATGAGAGGAGGCAACATTTTTCTAATCTTCTTTTGTCCACTTTTGGGGAGCCTGTGTGAATTGTACCGAGCTGAAAGCAGTGGCACCAGAGGTGTGCTCTTCTGCTGTAGCCAGTCTGCTTCAAGGTTTGGCATGCTGCACATTCAGAGATGTTCTTCCGCATACCTTGGTTGTAATAAGTTATTGAGTGACTGTTGTCTTCCTATCAGTTCGAAGCAGTCTGGCCATTTTCCTCTGACCTCTGGCATCAACAAGGCATTTTCACCCAGAGAACTCACTGGATAGTTTCTCTTTTTCAGACCACTGTCTGGAAACCTTAGAGATGGTTGTGTGGGAAAATCCCAGTAAGATCAGCAGTTTCTGAAATACTCAGGCTAGTCTGTCTGACACCAACAACCATACCAAGGCCGTATTGACCATCTAAATACATTAATATCTTTGACTGGCTGATTAGATATTTGCATTAACAAGCAGCTGGACAGGTGTACCTATAAAAGTGTCCAGTGAGCCTATATTGTGAACGTTTACATCTTTCCACTAGAGGGCAGTTAAATCACACCAAACAAACACTAGGCTTGACTATTTCATGAAGGATTTTTATTCATTATTTTCTCCCTTGTTGAAAAACTACTGGGTGAGAGAAGTGATCAACAAGCAATAAACCTTTTAACTTTTTATATCTGCACTCTTTAAACGGTGATGTAGAGTATTCAAACAGCTGCTTATTACTTCTAATGCACACGTTTTGTTGCCTCGCCTGCAGGTGGCTGATGTCATCGCAAAATCGAAAGCAAAGCAAGCAAAATGTTTCCAAGCAGATTTCTGAATGCTGCAGAAGAAGAAAGCTCATTTAAGTTCTGTGCATTAAGTGTGAGATACAATGGACTGAATTTACTTCAGTACTGTGTTGGGATGAGATGTTTAAATGCTGTTAATGCATTGTCTGTACTCAGAGAAAATCTGGAGTTATGCTTGTTTTTGAAACACCATGAGACTGCTTAATCCACAGATCTGCTTGTCTCCTCATCTCTACAGTCATCTACTCTTTCTCTCTCTGAGTCTGTCTATGCTAAAGAAGGGGAAACAGCTGACACCATATAAAATACACAAGAAAATATGAGCAACCATCTGATAGCAGGCTGGGCTCCGTAAATCTGCAAAACTAAACAGAGCACAACAACATTTTTTTTTTTTTGCAGGTTGCTCCCCCCCAAAAAAAATTATATCAGGCATCAGTCAGCTTCAGCGTTAGATGTGACAGGTTTTAAATAATGAATCCTCCTGGTTGTGGCCATGTGTCTTGTTTGTCCTAAAGTCTTCCTGTTGAAGTGTTTACTAACAATGTTTCTCTCCTCTTTCTCTCAGGCTTCATCAGACTTTCTGTATTTATTATTTCATGACACTGAGCTGGCCAACAAGGAATCTCCCAGTGGTCTTGACAAATCTGTGAACAGTATCTGCCTGTATCTGTCTTGTTTATTCAGGGTAGGGGCAACAAGATACTCTTGAAGGGTGTGGAGTCAGTAGTGTTTCAGGGTTCACATTTAGTGCCTCTATTCAGACAAAGACACAGTTGTCTAGCCACGAAAATCTGATGAAATAAAACAATAATCACTCCTATTGTGTTGTAGCCTTTTAAAACCACAGCTTTTTATAAACACTCATGAAAAGCATATTTGTAATGTGATCTCGGGAAGCCTGTTGATATCTTATTGTGTGTTTTACTCCATTTGGAATGTCGCTTTCCACAAAAAAAAATAAAATGTTTGAACACTGAAAAAGTCTGCTTGTTTGAATGCGTGTAAAAGTGGTTGCTGCGATTGTTTTGTTGCTTCCACATGGATGATAAACTTTTTATAAACATGCTGACTGTGTTGCTATGACTGGAAACTGCTTTTGTCCTGAATTCATTTTGGTTTATCTTTGAATTTGTTTGTTTGATTTTGTTTCCTTTAGCTTAGTGACCCCACTCAGATGGCTGGTTGGGTTGTGCACTCAGACAGGAGGGTGGGTTTTTTAAGGGATTATCGTGACAGGAAAAATATTAATGTCACTCATGAAGGTTATGCAAGCAAACTAAACCTGTGTGAACTATAGATCTGTCAGTCATTCTGGATAAATCAGACGAGGAAGATAATCACATCCCCTGTCACAAAATGACTCTAATATTTTCTAGTTTCTGTTTTTTCTATATTTGCCTCACTTTTAAAGGAGTTGCCTCCTGCAGTATGTTTTCTATGCTATTGAAATATTGCCCAACACTCAACCTCAGTGACAACAAACATGTCCACCCACATAATAACTGTGGGCTTCACATGTTAGCAGCTGAACCACAGGAGTAACAACTCTGTGATTGGCCCCAGGGCAGATATTCTGTTGGTCCTTCACCACATTGTGCCGGAGCAAACGCAGCTTCTCACATTCTCTCTCTCTCTCTCACACACACACACACACACACACACACACACACACACACACACACACACACACAGAATAATAGCATATAGCAATAATCAATATCAATAGCATCATTCCAGCTTTTGATCACCACCACTTACATAAACTTATGCTAAACTCACACCATCCTCTTCAACTAGGCTACCACAAGCCCAAAACATATTCAGCCTTGCTGTAATAACAGAAAGATAACCGTAATGTCTGCAAGCATGAGACAAAAGAGAGAAACCCATTAACCACAGGTCCTCACACACTGACTGAACGGGTCACCGTACAGTCCAACAGACACACTCATTTATGGAATTCCTCATTGAATCTTTTCCAGTGGACCAGGATCTAGATATATAAAAAACACACATAACAGTGTGAGCGCATTTTTTTCAACATGTAAGTGGTAACAATATTTCAATCCTTCACAGAAACACAAATTACTACCCGTCAAAACTTCATCTCTCGAGCCTTGCACTCAGTAAAGTCCTTGACAGCCCTTTGTTCCCATCCTGCTCTCGTCTCTCCTTCCTCTTTTGAACTTCCTCTTTTTTTTTTTGCTTTGCTTATTAAACATAATTTAATATTCCACTGCAGCAGCTAACTACTGTACAAGACAAATTGTTGCACAAGTGATTGATATCAACAGGTTCGTGGGTATTTTTGCACAAATGAAAAGTTATATATTTCCCAGCATGCCCCTCTGCCATCAAAACCTTTGAGAAAAAATATCTGTTTCAGTCAGTGGAGCGTAAGATGACTGAGTAAGTACTTGCAGAACTAAAATTCAATTCATAAGGAAAATGTATATCACATGATGTGTTCACTTTATCGTAATACTGTAATTAAAGGCACCAATGTAATGTGAAGGGGAGGCTACCTTTATTCTCATTATTCTCATGTGCCTAAAATTCTGGCTTTCTATTCAGTGTGTTTTCCATCAATCTAATAATTTTCTGTTTATGAAAAGCTAGAGTGCTTAAGGAATCCAGAGGTGGACTCAAATGCAGACGCTGAAAGCAAACTGGAACTGAAAATGCACATTTTATTAAATAGGTAAGAAGTCCAAGTGAAACAACAAAGTCCATGCAGAAATCCAAGAGGTCGAGACACAAACTAAATCCAGACATGAAGCACATGAGGGTGGGTAAACAGACAATGTGACAAAGGCTACAAGGAAGACGGGATTATTTATGCACATGACGGCAATCAGGGAATTGGCCAGGCAGATAACGAGATACAGGTGCAGACAAGGACAACCGGTAACTTGAACTAAAGGTTAACCAAGATTAATGGGTCTGGAAACTGAGTAAATCAAAACCTATACTATAAACAAAACTAGGAAACACAGCAGCCAAACAGAGCACCTGAAAAATGAGAATATAAAACTTCAAACACCAAAAAACACAAAGAAAATGTAGACAGAAATCAAAACCTAAAATTCTACTAGAAACTCAAGTGCACAAAACCCCGGGACCATAACAGAAGCATTTTTTTAAAGAATCTGAATAATGATGCAAATCCTGTGACTGAGACACAGCGCTGGTTTGACTTAAACTGGTATCCTTTGTCCAGTGTATTCACTGCCCCTCCACATGTCCAAACCATATTAACTTTGGCTAAAATACCTGTCGAACATGGAAAAATTCAAGCAAAGCACCTCTGCGCTGAAGCACAGCCTCATGAAGCCTTTAGGATGCCTGTCAGTTATCCCAAGATTGGCGGAATAAAGAAGTAGGACACATGATGAATTTATTGTGTCTTTGTATTCAGAATGCAAACAGCAGACAGCAGAAAAGAAATTGTTGTAAAAGGAACAGAGGCACAGAGTATAACACTTAATAAATGAACGTTATCACACTAAGAATTAAATCTCTTGTTTGCCTACAAAACCTTTTATTAGCAAAACAGTCAGATATAGCAGTGGTTAGTTATTTCCTCACACACATTTCTATCTAAAATTCATAAACTCAAGCATAGCTTTTATTTTAGTTACATCTGAACCATTTTTCTTACTGATAAACCTGTGGGGTGATGGGAATCAGGACATTTACAGTCAGTAGTTATAGTGCCTGAAAAAATGCTCCTTTTTGTAAAACTAATGATGCTGAAGCTTCAGTTTCAAAATTCATAATTATGAGGCAGATGCTAATCTTTCTTTTTTTTCTCTTTCTCTCTTTTTTTTTTTGCAAGAAAGTTCTAAATTCTGCTTCAGATTTTGATCATTTTAAAATTTCAGCTGCTTCTTTGCTTCTTCTATTTCTTCGACTCCTCGATTTGCTCCACCTCACTGGATTCGTCCACCACCTTGCCATTGACCATGGTCTGAGTCACCACCTTCACAATCTTCCTGGTACGGACGTCGGGCTCGTCTGCATCAAATATACATGAGATGAGAACGTAAGGGTGAGATTTAAGGAAATTAGTGAATAAATGAAGGGATAAAGAAAAGAAGAGACTAGAAGCTGCATTGACCTTTCACACACATATAAATGCATAAAAAAATGTAACCTCTTGCCAGCTTCACATATGTAACAATGTGTAACTGTTACTAAAGCAGCTTTAACGTTCACCTCACCTCACACTCTTTGAGTCTGTGTTGTTTTTGTGGTCTCATGCTGTGAGACGAAAGCTGAACATTTTCAAAACGAACTCCAGTTTCTTAATCCGGCAGTGTAAGTCAGCGAGATTAGGACACACAACATTGGGGGAAAAAATGTTTTCAGACCTACATTAGTTGCTATAGGAGCTTAGCTGTAAGTGCTTTATGTATTGTTTGGATATTCACATAACTGTAATTAGTCCTGGGCCTCCAGGGTGTGGTAAAAGATATATATATCTGTCTGTCTGTCAGTCTACTGCAGTGCTGGCTCACATTCACATTATTGCTTTTATGCAACAGCGGTTAACAAAGGCATTTGTGAACCATTTGTTTGACTTATCTTTGTCAAAACTTCACTTTCAGTCATTCTTTACCTCCGTAAGGTCCTCTTCAGTTATTCAATAAACTATAGCAGCAACAGCCTCAGCTTTTGTATTTATACCATTGTGTGATGGTGTGTAACGATGTCATTCGGTTCTTCTCACATATAATTACTGACTTTCTTTTATCAGGTAAAATTAAAAGCAATATACTCACTTTTTGGTGGAGGAGGGATTTCTTTGACTCTAATGGGCAGAAAGAAAACCTGTTAGAATGACCTGAAAACAAGATTAACATGTGTAAGGCAAACATTTAACAGGAACCTATAATATTATGTGCCCTACTGTGTGTTTTTACTTGTATGATAATGCACGGTCATGTTATGGATACTCTTGAAGAAAATTAAAATAAAGAAATTAGCAAGTAAGGCTTCAAACTGCTCTAAACACTCTTTTTTTCTGTTCTTGTCTCTGTATGATGTCAGTGAGAGTGGATATCCTTAATATAGTAATCTCTGGCACACAGCTCTGGCTGTGAGTCCCACCCACCTACTGTTCAAACCTTCTGTTTGTCAGGGGCAGCCAATCAGAATAAAGTTGGCTTAAAGAGGAGCTAAAACAGTTGGTTTCAGACAGAAGTTGACATGTGCTGCTGCACCAACAGCTAAATACAAGATACAGCTACAGCTGATCTACTTATTTGAAGCAGGGGGAACCAGTTGATCTGAGTAGAGGAGGTTTACATGATTCACATTTCAGAATAATCCTTATGTATCTGGTATTTAGCTGTTGCTGCCGATTTATCATTGAAGTCATGGTAAATTAATATTTTCCAAAATATATAATCTCTTAAGCACTAACTGGCATAGGAGTTGTTATTTCCTCAAACACATTTATTAGACAGTGGTAAGTGAAAGGCTTTATGAATGATAGAAAAAACAACATTTAAGTATGAATAAGCCCAGTCTAGGCAGAGAGAAGTGACTCCGTTTTCTCTGTATTGTTGTAGGCTCTTTACCTTACAATATGAAGCACCTTGAGGCAACTGTTGTTGTGATTTGATGCTAAATAAATAAAACTGAATTGAACCAAACTGAAAAATTTAAAGCAAACCTTGAAAGAAGGCTTCAGTTTCTTAGAACTTGTTTTTTTTTTTTCTTACAATTACATTTATGTACAATATAGTATAACCTATAGTATTGTTTGCTTTCATTTCCATTACTTACATTGTTACAGTAACAATGTTCTCACCAAAGTATCAGCTGACATCTGAGAGCAGCTACACCCAACAATGCTGGGCAGTATTGCTGGGTGTAGCAACGTTGGTGGTAAGATGATCACAGGTATTTTGATTGAGCATCAAACTAAAAGAGTGTACCATAATCTCTGAGAGTGACAGGTGTGTCTTTGCCCTTTTATAGCATTTTTCAGTAACGTTTCCATGTTACTGGCTGGCCAAAGCTATTGACATACAGTTTTATTATAAAGCTCTGGGATGAAAGTTGTACTTAATTATGCTTATCCTTTGGTACTTGCACTAAATCTTTGATTATTACTATTGCAATACTTACGATTCCTCTCCCTCCAGCAGGCGTCTGTAGGTGGCGATCTCCATCTCCAGGTTCTGCTTGATGCGAAGGAGCTGCTCGTAGTCGGTCTTGGTGCGCTGCATGTCCAGCCTGAGCTGGGAGAGGTCGTCTTCCAGCTGGCTCAGGGTGACCTGCAGCCGCTCCATCTCAGCAGAATACTTCTGACCTGTCTCACCCAGGTTCCCTTCCAGAGCTGCTATCTGAGGAGCAAAAGGGAATGCACCTAATAGCCCCATATCTCACCATGAATATTACTCATAATCATGATATCAGTACACTCGACATTATAACACTGGCATTTTGTGATTCTCCCCATAACACTGACTCCACTGTACTGACTGTGTTGTAACCACTGTTCAGAAACAGGATGCTATGCAGTAGACTGGCTGGTAATAAAAAGAATGTCTCCTGGTTCTGAAATTGCTTCCCAAGCCCTTATCAACAAACACCTGTGAACAGACAAGTCCTTGGCACCCAAAGCAAACATTTGCTGCTCAGACGTAATTACCCATCTCACCACTGAAATTCACCCCCATACTATTTTGCAACTGGATCCAATATGTCCCTGCATGTTTATTGTCAACACAGGATTAAAAGAAACAAAAACAAAATAATTTTTCCCAGAATTTAAGATAAAGTGGTATGGAAATGTACAAAGAATGTACATGAGACTTATCTGGATGTCTGTAGAGATTTTCTCTGTTGCTGTTTGACAAATCTCCCTCTCTAATGCAACACCATAATTCAGTGTGGCTTTGTAAAAAGTGCATATTTGTAACCATAAATTTTGAATCGTGGCTGAGGTGTGGTCGCACTGCTTTGTGGGCATTAGGCTTTGTTTGCACAACTAAAAATGTATTTTTAAACCAAAACACAGGTTGTCAGTCTTCTGCATGCTGAAAGGAAAAACAGCAGTTAAGTAAGTCCACGCCCTCACCCACACCCACACCCACACATGGCTCACCTGTTTGTGCAGACTCTCCAGCTCCACCTCCAGGGTCTGCAGGAAGCGCTGCCTCTCGGTCAGCTCTCCCTGAGCTCCTCTCAGAGCCTCGTTGCTCTCCTTCACTTCGTTCTGCATAGTCTCCAGCTGGCAAAGAAACATTTTCTGTCATGTAAAGCACTTTAATTATTTAGATGTGTAGACCATGTGACGCCATCACAGGGAACCACACTACATGTTGCTCCCCATACCTTTTTGCGGTACCACTGCTCCGCCTGCTCCTTGTTCTTCTTCACAATCCCTTCATACTGGGAGCGCAGCTCAGACAGAACGGTGCCCAGCTCAGGCCCGGTGGCAGAGTCCACCTCCACATTCACCTCATCTCTGGCAATACGAGACTTCATCTGCTCAAGTTCCTGTAGGTGCACATGTGGTTATATTTATTATATTGCTCACACTGACATTTTTTTAATCACATTATTGTAGCTGCACTGTGTATCAAATGTCACTTCTAATTGAATGCAACTAACACTGGTGTCCACAGTCAGCGTATGCGGCTATGAACAGTTCTATGAACCCTACACCGCAGAGGGACAGATAGGATGTGATGGCATTTTAATTATTTAGATGTTCTTCATAAATACTGGATGGGAAAGAGCTCGCCTTACCCCTGGCCTTTCAATTCGCACACACAGCCTCCTGCTCACGCGTGCTTGGTGGATTTCTTTTCACTCTCTCCTCTCTACATTGTGATCTGTCACAAGTAGTTTGTTTTAATGTAAAGCAGTCTATTATTAATGCTTTTGTTATATCATTGTAAATATTTTTCCAGTCATCACTGGGCAGTAATGTTGAATTGTTGTTTATATTTCACTCAGAGTCACTGAATCCTTGCTTGGGGTCTATCTGACGTCCCAGTGGACCTATAGGGGCACTGCTTGTTTAAGTTAGTTGCCATAAATGAAATAAAAGGAGCCGGCATAGATTCCAGAGAGGAGAGCAGACAAAGAGAGATCTGCAGTCGATTGTGAGCAAGTTTCAGATACTCACACTGCGCAGCCGACAGGCTCAGATAATTCACATTTTAGACAAAGCAAGCAAATATAAAGCAACAACACATGGGTAAAACACATAAATGGTATGAGTGTGTGATCTATTCTAATAATAATCTTATTTGGTCAAATTCATTCTGAAGATTTGTAGTATTTCATAGTTTCAGTGTGAAATTGGGGTTCTAAAGCTTTAATTGTCCAACATGTTCTTTCTTTGCATCATGTTGTTCTAGTGGCCTCTAAGTGGCACCTTACAGGATCTGTACAGTCTTGTTTCAGTAAGAGGGAGATCAGTTCCTTCTTTGGTGTGAGGGAGTAAGTTTATCTTTGCCTCAGAGGGCACTTCAGATCAGCTGCCTGGATAGAAAGAGCAGGTGTGAGCAACCAGATCTACTTGCTCCTTTTGTCTACAGTAACCAGAGGACCACCTATCTCTGCTCAGCTACACATCGTTTTCTGTCTGTGCTGGCTCTAAAAAACCTACTGAGTCCACCAAAGTGGGTCAAGCAGGTACTGAACAAGTGTTTGTGAGGGCAGGCAGGAGAAGAGAGAGGGCCAAACTGAAAATGAGACCACACAAATGTCAAGTAGTGAGCAAAGAAAATGAGAACATGGCATTGGTGGCAAACACACTAACCTCCTCATGGTTTTTCTTAAGGAAGTAAAGTTCCTCTTTCAGGCTGTCCAGATCCCCCCTCAAAGAGGCGATGATCTGCTCGTGGTCGGTCTTGGCCTTTTTTAGGGCAATACAGTCTCGCTCCACAGACTGGCACATCACCATTTCAGTCTCCCATCTAGTTTGGAAAAGAGAAGCAGCAGCAGCATATATTACAGTAAACTTACCCTCCACAGGTAAAATATGATACATTTTTTTATTAAAACAGAAACTGCCATCACTAGATACAAAGTAACATGTTCACAGAAAAAAAATAATTTAAATATTTTTATGTAATTAAAGATAAACATTTGTATTTGTACTGATGTAATTCTGCCCTTGACTTCTGTTTGCATTTAGATTAATTAGTCAAAGTAGTGAGAAATAT